>NC_092206.1:74027888-74271615 GCF_043381705.1 Parasteatoda tepidariorum
CATATTTTTTTCTGTTAATGTACAAATATTTTTCCGATGTGTTTTGGATATTCCTTCTCTAATAAAAAGAGATACCATTTTGTTTTCGGTTGTACAAGAAAGAAGATCAAGCATTTTTCTTTTTTAAATTTAATAAGCCACATTAAAGAAGGAACGTTGCAATGCTACACGCTACATTAACGACGTCTCCAGAGTAACTGAATGACGGTTCATATAGAAATCGCAGGTATGCGTCTCATACAACAACGCCCCCTATAGTTCGTTGCGATCGCGAAAAAAAAAATTTTCTTCAGAAAATGAAAGAAATTTAAATTCGAATCTACATACCTAAAGGTCAGGGGTTCGATTCCCAGCGGTTGCAAGGAAAAATATATTTCTCAATTTATCTTTAAAAGCATTATAAACTTGTAAATTAACTACTAAACACTTATTTTACACTTAAAAGGTTTTTTGTATTTCAAATTTATTAAACTATACATACTTTTAATTTAATTTTGCTAAAAAAATTATAAAAACCTTTTTGAATTTAACATTTTTATACATTAAAAAGTTTAAATGTGAGGTATAAAATTTTGTACATCATTTTAACGAATATAATTTTACATGGCAAAAAAAATTTCTTTTTGATTAAAATTGATCAAATAGGACTTTTTTGAAATTCGATTTTTCAGTGACGATTCGCCAGATTTCACTCAAATTTTGCCATGTAAAATTATATTTCTTAAAATTATGTAAAAAATTATATACTTTACGATTGAAAATTTTTTCGACTAATATTAAATAAAATAATAAAAAATGATTGATATTTACTAAAAAAATATTTTTTGACTGCAACTATCTTTGGGTGAATGAATTTTATACTTGAGTACGAAAATTTTTCAATTAGCTTACAATATTTCCGAGATATAGTGAAATACGCGAAAAGTAAAATTAACAGTAAGGGTTCCAAACTTTGGACGGCTCTCCTGACCAAACTATTGGGACCATAGAAAGGACTGGTGTTGATAGTTGCCCATGAAATTTAAAACTTTATTTATTCACTGGATATTGGAGAATGGCTTTTCAAAATACCAGAACCTGAATCATGTGTCATCTTCTTTAATGAAATGATGGAGCCCTTTTAGCCATTATAGAGGAACCTTACTCAAAATTAACAGCAAAAAGCACCACGTGGCGTTATATGGAAATCCCAATTTTTTTTAAACACGGGATGAATTTTGGGCTGTAGCAAAACAAACTCCTTTTGGGTAAATGCAATCAAATAATTTATGTGAAATTGGCATACACAGCTCAATGTGAAAAGATTTTTATTCAAAAGAATCAAAACATGAATAACAAGGTTATATATTCTTTATTTTTTTGTAACGTTCTCGTGCAAGTCAAAATTTGGCTGTTATGCGTTTGTGAATCCATCAGTAACGATCCCATATGGGTTGGAGAAATAGAAAATTTCCACTAGAGCGCAATCACGCGTTTTTTAACACATCTATGTTATTAGGGTAGATTTATCTAAGCAGCTCAAGGAAAATGCTTTTTTTCTTCTTCAGTGTAAAAAAAAAATTTAAAACTTGTTGCATGGAGTGTGATTAAAAAAAATAGCCCCCCTGTTTGATCAACATCGCAGCCTTGAAAATTTTGAACGATTGAAAATAAGCATCACCGTAATCTTAATTTGTGATTTTCGTAAATGTTGAAATGAAAAATTTTCAGAACTGGCACCAAGTGTGTTACAAATAAATTTTTTTTAAAAAAAATGATAAGCTGGGATTGGTTCCAAATAAGGAGCCTGTCCCACTTTTGTTCATTTCCAAATTTTATATCAAGTCATTGTATCAGTTGCGTGCGGTAATTGGGACAAGTCTTTCGTTCAATCAAACATTCCTTGTGTATGCCGTGATCGCATCATATTCTCGTAGGCTCCATAATGTCCAGCAGATTGAACACTCATCTTAAGGAACTTTGCAAAACCACCCTCCGATATCCAATGAATAGATTAAGTTTCCAATTTCATCAGCGATTTGCAAAATTAACTCATATGTTGCTTGACAGCCCATTCTTTTCCATCTCTTTACAACGTTTTTAAGCCATTACAGTTCAAAGAACCTCCAAGTCTTGATCCATGAGGGGATCATATCTTTGCTGATATGAGATATTATCCCATAACTGGTCTAACTAAATCATAAATATTCAAATGTAACTCAGACATAAAATTATTATAAATTTTGTATAAATGTAAAGCACGGTAATTTAAAACACCTGTGTTAATTGACTTCTTAAATAGAATAGCTTTCAATAAGAGTTTGAAATATGAGAGCTTGCCAACAAAACAAATTTTTTTCAAGGAGTGAAAATTTTTCCAGCCACCACATGCATTCAAAGAATATATGTGAAATTAGCATCCGTAAATCTAAGTGAAAAGATATATTTTTTTCCATGCAAGTCTTAGAATTTCTTTAGAAAGGGTCACCACAGTGCTCAACTATTATTTCGAGAGACCGTGTTACATATGTGGTATAAAGCGCAAAACGCATCATGTGGATTATATTATGGTACTTGCCATATTTTTTATGGTAAAGCTCCCTCATAACGAGAGTAAAAAAAATTTCGAAAACATAGAAATTCTTAAAGCTTTTTATCGTCAATACACCGTTTAATGGGGAAGGAATCTGGAAAATAATAACTTATAACTATTAAAGTTAGTGTGGCCAAAAACTGGATCCTACCATGAAATTTTTCAGTTAATAATACCAAACAGCCTAAATACATTGTGAAATTTTATTTTTATCATTTATAGATAAATACAATAAACTATACAATTTTTGTTTAGGTTTCACTATTATAACTTATACATTATGTTGTTAAAAATAGACATCTGGAAATTCCATCTATAAAAATCAATAGCTCTATACCTCTGAAAAGAATAGTAAATAAACAAACCAAATCCTTTAAAACAACTAATTATTTACGGAACATTTAAGTAATGTGCGCATAATAAAAAAATACGGAATACCCTGAATAACTATTGATTTAATGATTGGATCTTTACGTTCTGAGACTCAACCTAGAACATCACACATCATGCTAATTAATTAGTACAGATATTTTAAGTTACAAATTCAGATACATAATGTCAATTTTACTTTTTGCGTATTTCGCCATATCTCAAGACTCTTATAAGGGAAATATTTTTTTTTTTGCATACAATTATAAAATTCTTTTATCCAAAGATAATTCTATGCAAAAAATAAATTTGAAGGTATACAAAATTTTTTACATCATTTTAAAGTATTAAATTTTACAAGGCAAAATCAGAAATTTGATCGAACTGTAAAAAAGTCATATGTTTAAAATTTAATTTCTGAAAAACTGTTCGACTGATTTCGATACAATTTTGTATTTTGCCATTTACAATTTCATTTTTTAAAATTATGCAAAAAGTTGCATATCTTACCATATAATTTTTTTCGATTATTGGCGATCGAAATGGGCTGCAGGTGGCGTAGAGCAGAACTCTTTTCCTATGGCAACACTTCACATGCTTTCCCCATTAGCGTGTGGAAAGTCATAGAGGAAGGAAGTACGTTAGTTTCTCTCTTGATTTTCATATAGATTAAAATCTTTTAACTTGAAAAACTATATGGAACTGAAAACTACATTAAACATAGTTCTAAAGAAAAGTATCACGGAAATTTTAAGAAATATTTTTATTAAATAGAAAGGAAAAATATTAAGAAAAGGGAAAATATCGTAGTACATTCCTATACAACAGAAAAGAGGAGGAGAGGGATGGGAGAAGGACTAAAGGCATGAAACCGGTCTCTCCCCAGATGGCGTATTCGAGTGTTGCGATCGCGAATTATTAAATAATTGATGAAAAAAAATATTAATAACATTTATATTTTGCATTTAATTATCTTTGAATAAACAAATTTTATAATTGTGCGAAAAAAAAAATCTCAATTCGCTCAAGATGATATGGAGGTATAGTGAAATACGAAAAATTAATATTAAGGAGTCCGAACTTTGGATCGCTCTCCTGACCAAACTTCGACCTCCCCATACATTTTGAGGGTCAGAAATCAGATATCGTTGAGAGAAAGAAAATTTATGTTTATTCAGAGAAAGTACGTTTTTGTGTCTTCACTAATTAGCATATTTGAGGTTACTCCCTTGAACCATTAAGAATGAGTCCTAGAATGTGAAGATCTGATCAATAGATCATAAGTTATTCAAGGCGGCCCGTTTTTTTTTGGGGGGGGGGGAATGTATAAGCATCAACTATTAGACACATAACTTCAGAAATACCACAGATAACTGCAACTCATCGATAGCAGTCCACCCTAGCTCAATAGATGCATTGTCCGATGCGTTTTCTTAAGTTTCAACAATGACTGTTGAAATAATTTTAGATAGGTGGGTACTGTAGCAAACGCATCTTTGCCGTGATATATATACCCGTTTGTAATAGTTTATCCATCGGAACAAATACTAAGGACAGCTAGTTTCTTTTTTTTTTCTATGTATTTAGGAAAAGTTGCTTCTCTGTCGCTGAATAGATCCGAGTCTGTCACTTAGTATCCTCGGGGGTAGTTGAATTTCGTGGAAACTGATTGAGGCACTTTTTTAATGAAATTTTTTTTCCCAGAAGAAATTTCCTATTCATTTCACAAAAAGTACCCTCCTGTTTCTACTTTTGTTGAAGGTCCTACTAGGATTACTGGAATATTCACTTTTACTTAGAGGGCCCACTGGATTTAACATCTTTGCTAGAATTATATTCATCTAAGCTACTACAAGGTATTACTGGAGGCTCCCCAAACAACCGTTTTCAACAGATAGTTTCCTTCCTAAACGACACCCAAAATTGCTAGCAGAGACCAGCAGTATTCTTTTTGGTGTGCAGCGCTAAGGAGCACTTATGACCACTGAATGTTGTTTCAATAGTGGCCGATCTGGAACGGGTTCTACAAAAGATGTTGGTTTGGGAAATTCTGGAAAAGGAGAGATTGGAATAAATGCAGTATCAGAAATTAAAGAATTAAAAGAAGGAGTCGGAGGCGTCAGTGACATAGGTGATCCGAGAGGCACATCAGATAATTCATAGTCTTCTGAAGATGAACATAACTCAATTCTTCTGACATTTTCCGAAAAAGCTTAAATAACAGTTAAAACTTCTCACTGCCTCCTTATAAAACCCTCATAAAAAAAAAACTTTTTGCAAATGTCCAAGTAAAACTCTTATGGCAAATTTCCAAACATTCTTTTGGCAACTGTCCGGAAAAAAAATCTCTTGGAGGGTATAAGAGACTCGTTTATTATCATCCATGGATTGTGCGTTTATCCTAAACCTTTAGAAGAAGCCTTGCTACAAAGGTCAAATCCTGTCTGTAATCATATACTGTAGCGTAATATATTATTAGTTGAATGACCGATTGGGATGTTAGGCATCATTTGGACAGTTTACAACCGTCAGAAGGTACCACAGAAAATATTGAAAAGCCATTTTACAAATCATTGCACCAGACCAACTTTTCTCCGACGATCTTTTTTCTGTCGTCTGACGACTATTGAGGTCAGACAAATCCCTGGCCTGACAACTAAGTGATTATGTACCTGTCTGACACTTGTGGAAAATAGATGGTTACAACTGGGCGAATGATCAGAATCCCCCCCCCCAACACAATATTTGAATTGGGGAGATTATTGCATTGGGCGGCCCACAGTAGTATTTAAAAAATTAGGAACATTGCACAATTTGCTTAAATAAAATGCTGCAACCTATTTAAGCAGACTGCGGCCATTACTTTTACGCAGGGCCGGATTAACCTATAGGCACGTGCCTAGGGCCTACGAAAAACTTGGGAGAAAAATTTGTTGACAAAAATAATTTAGCTTTAAAAACAACAAGAGTATTTTGCACAAAATTATGAAGATATAAAATATATGATCCTGAAAAATATATATATAAAAAACATGGTCAATTGCTAAAACGACTAATTTGAAAAAACGTGACTAACATTTTATTAAAATAGTATTAAATCATTTTTTTCTATTAGTAAACATTTAACCTACCTTGCAAATTTATTTATAAAAGATTTACTTTTGACAATGTTAATTTCCTTCATTTAGTTATCATAGTAGTATCATGAAAACTATGAAGCTTTTTGTAGTCTAATTATTTCTTGTAATTAATCTCACTATCAATTTCACTGTTTTCTTTGCTGGTTTGTTGTTGTATTGTTGACGTGAAGTGTTTACATCAGTGTTTCCCAACCTTTTTTGTGCCATGCCTCACCTAAGTCATTCTAAAATTCTTATGTCCCCCTATGTAACATGTACATAATTTTTAATATTAAAAAATTTAGTTGTTCACTTAAGAAACTTAAATNCGGTATTGCAGATAAAGTTCGATAAACAAAATCGTAAAATAAAATCCATATTAATAAAAATGTAAAAAAAAAAGTATGCAAGAAAATTTTAGCGTATATTTTGAAAAGAGGGGAGGAGTGGGGGAAGGCCCCAAAACGGCCATGCCTAGGGCCTACGAAAGGTATAATCCGGCTCTGCTTTCACGAACATTATCTTATAAGTTGGACAAATCACAAAGATGTTTGCCCACTGGGCCTTTCAACAATTATTCATTAAGTAAAAGATAATATTGTTTCCCAAAAAAATAAGACTGATTTTCCTCTAATTGATGAGTCTCACCTATTTTTTTAGTCACTCTGATAACCAATGCTGTAAAAGTTATAACATTTTTACTTGCAAAATATTTTGTTGAAGAACATAACATTTTAGATTTAATTAATTTGAAATTTTAATACAAAGAATTCTCCAACTTGCAACATTCCTCATAAGATATGTTTTAAATAATTTGTTAGACAGTATAAATTTTATGTTTAATACATTTTAAAATTTTATTATAAATGAGAATTCTCTTACTGGTAAAACTCCTTATAAGATGGAAAGACACACGTTTCCTTACATATAAAAAAGTAGTATTAACTTTAGATAGTTGTCAAGTAAAACTCTTTTGGATACTTGATAAGTTTTTTTCTTCTCTTCTTTTAACAAAGTTGCAAATCCAGTGGTAACCCATGCATTTAAACAATATATGTGAAAAGGTTTTCATCGAAAACAATCATAACATAAAATAACAAGGTTAGATATTATTTTTTTGTTGTTTTCATGCAAGTCTAAATGTCATCATTATGCATTTTTTTTCAAGGGTCACCAACTATTATTTTGCGTGGCTGTAGGTACTTTATTTAATGACGCACTACAGCTGCACAAGGACTATCGGCGGCATGTTCAGTTTAGACTCCTATTTTTTTTTTTTATCCCTGCTAAGCGGAGGTGCATGAATCGTATTTAGTGTGAATGGTTTCTCAAGGTGATGAAAGATTAGCAGAAGTCGAAGATAGATCCAAGGTTGTGGTGGATTTCGAATTTAAAATACCTAAAACTTACAGTTAAGTGGAATTGCCCCTGTATGTGATTTACGTACTCGATCACAAGTAAATACGAATAGCGTGAGACAAGTAGAACTTTTAAGCCTTTAAATACTCTGTCGAATAACAATGAATTCTATCGATAATCTGAACAGACTATAAGATAATCTCAGATGCAGGATAAAATAAAACATCATATAAATATTAATTTGCTTGTTATTATTACTTAAATTATCATGATGCAGTCCTTTTCCTTTAAAACTAAAGAGTTTAACAAAGCAGTTTCAAGTGCATCAGTCAAAATACCGAAGATTTTACAAAACCAAATGTAAAAGTGCAAGTTCTTTGCAGCATTTCAAAAACTATATAACTTCAACTCTTCTCCATTACACAAGATTTGATTTGGATTATAACCAGAATAAAAACAATTTTTTCAAGGACACTGGAAGAAAGTGTACGAAATGGAAGAAACTAAAATGCTTCTTTGGTGCTAATAATTGTTTAAGTTTTTCTGATTAATACACTTGTATAAACATAGCTTGTTAAGAATGAATAGTTCCATTTAAAAACAAAATATAATTATAGTACAAAAAAGTTTTAAAAAAATACAATTTAAAAAAATACTGTTTAATATCCTAAAAATTCAATTCAGTACATTTATATATTTCTTTCCAATTTTCACCTTGACTTATTTAATTGGAAACAATTATTTAAATTAGATTACAGTTAAATGTTAACATTTCAAATTAATATTTGAGATTTCTTTACTAAAATTTTTTTTTTCCTTTTTGTCACTTGGGTTGGCAGAAATACATTTCTTACGGGGTGGTTTTTTCAACTTCGGAAGAAAGTTTCCATTACTGATAAGTATATGATGCATGATGATTCTTTCTTATCGGGTAGAATATATGAAGCATTTCAACACGTAAGTTTTAAAATTTTAGAGTTATTAAGTTTAAGAGAAATTTGGTAGGGAAAAAAGAGAAATTTGCAGAAAAGTGACAGGTCTGAAAACATAATACAAAAAATTGATGAAAATTTTACTTAGTCAGCAGTCGCTAATTTCCATAGTATTCAAAGGGGAATGAGGTTTCTTATGCTTATAGATTCCAAATGCATACCCCTTCATATCTTTAGAAAATGAATTCGGGTTACGCTTTTCAGAAAAGAGTTTAAGAAATTAGTAATATTTTGAAAACAAAATTTTGAATTAATAAATGATTCTTTGGAGGCTCAGGCGGTGACAAGACTGCCTGTACGGTTAACAGAGAGAGATAAGAATTGACAGATTTAAAGAATTAGAATACAAGAAGCCTTATCCTCCAATTTTTTTTCGTAGTTATGTTAAATTTCATTACAGGAATCAGGACTGAAGATACTTGCAGGAGTTTTTAGGCTTAGAAATTGTTATAAATGAGAAGGCCACACAGGGAATTGTGCAAGAGTTTTGTCTTTGCAAGTCTGACCGTGCATCCCAGAATTAGCAGACAGGAGTGATAGTGACATAATGTGAAAACTCTGAAAATTTTGTGTCAACTTATAATCACTTTATACACCAGTTTAACAAAATTTTTTGTTAAACCAAACAGGGTTCTTTCTTTTTCTTTTAAAGAAAATCGGTTTAACAACTTCAATTTTCATTATTCACAAAAATAATTTTATTTCAAACATTTGAATTTTAAGTTGTAAATTTTTCCATAAAAATCTTTTTAATCTTCGGTTTAATTACTAATGTGAGAATGTTACTGTAAATTAATACATGTGATGTTACTTTTAAAAATTTATATATTATTGCTTTTCTGCTAAAATATAATCATAAAATAATTAGAGTAAATGTAAAGTCAACAAGTCATAATGTCTCTAAAACTTCTTTTAATCATACAGACTATCTTTTCCATGTTCAGATAGTTTTTAAAATTATTAAAAAAATGCAATTAAAGTTCCGTTTTAATCACGTTAACCTACTTTTGCTTAAAAGTGCGTAAATGCACTATTTCAATAAATATTTTTTATTAGCACTGCATTTATCACTAATCTATTATCAAGGGTTCTGAAGACATCTATGAAATACTAGTAATTCAATTGGGAGTAAACACTTTTGATTGAAAAATTTTTAAACTACCCAAGTTTTTTTAACTTGAAATGATTGACAAATTTGACTTTTCGAAAATGCACAATTATTTAATTTCAGATAAATCATATGTTTTTAGGATGGATTAATGCTGCAAGGTCTGTAAATAGAATTTAAAAAAAAAACTAGTGTTCAACTAAATGGTTTGTCCATTATCTGGCCAATGGTGCATACACACACCTTTTTAAAAATATTTTTCATTCATGAAACTTTTTTTTTTATCTTAATAAATTAAAATAATGCTGCATTGAATAAAATTTCAATGCATGGCCTAAAATAGGTTAATTGTGCTTTTGATGTGTAGAAAGCATAAATGGGAATTAGATGCTTGCTTTTTTGAATTTTATTTAACAGTGTAAAAAATTATTACATGTATGCAGTATAATTTCATTGACTAATATTTTAAAAAATAAATGCTTTAAAAAACCAAGAGAATGATGTGAAAATATTAAAAATTCAATCTATGTCTATTGTTCTATTTATACTGCTTTCTAGCATATTGATATGCTGAAAGCTACTTTGAGTTAAAAAATGACCATTACAGTTACTATTATAGCATACCTTTATTTTACTACTTTTAAAACAGATAGGTAAATAACCAATTTGATAGTTACATATTAATATGTTGAAAGTCCTTTTCACCATTCCATTTTTTCAAAATATTTTTGAATTGAAAATTGTATTACCTTAAATTTTTCATGCTCTTTTAAAATTTGTATTAATTCAATTCTGAGAAAAAACAAGAGTTAATTTTCATTTGCATGCTTTGTTAAAGATCCCACTCAATTTCAGAAGGAAAAAAAAAAATTCCCAGGCATACTAGGTAAATTTTAATGGAAATCCATACCATATTTTACACATTAATTTTTTCTTCAGAAAACTTTATTTTATTTGTTTTGTTAAATATTAGATTTTGTGAGCAAAAACATAATGAGAATGCAAAAGTTTCACTAAAAAGTGGACTTTTGAAGAGGTATTAATTAATTAACATATAAAATTATAAAAGCTCCAGTACTTCTGTACTTTCTAAGTTTTTATTGAATTGTACTAAGTAATTGTAATCAAAATTTAAGCAAATATAGTAAGTACTTGTTTTCAACTTCTGTTGGGTACCACTGGCTCAGAAGATTTACCTTCAAACATGAAATTTGATTTTCACTGACAAGGGTGAAATAGGAGGAATGCTAAACTAAATTCTGCTAGTAAATTTTAAAAATAGTGTGTAATAATTCAATGTTCTATTTACAAAGCATTAGTATTTGCAATTTATGTTGTCTTTAGCTAGAAGAAACTACCGAAAATATAGCTTAGACTTTATTGTTGCATACTAGAAACATATGTCAGCTACACATTACAAAAATGCCTAATCAACACACAGGATAATATAAAAAAAATTTAATTTTGCAGTTTCTGCAATTTACAATAATAATAAAATAAAAAGCTTAGCAAGCAGGAAAAAAGAAATTTTTTTCTTTTCTAGATCTTAAGATATATAGGACAGCCTTTATCTGCAAATTAAGCATTTAAATTTTCAGACAAGTGATGAAATAATTTTTTTTTTCATTTAAAATATTAAGTTGTCAGCTTTTTTTTATCTTTGTGTTAAAAAAATGAAAAAGCTTTTTTTGTCATACCATACCTTTTACAACACACAATTAACCAAACATTGAAGATAATGTGAATTAAAAATGTAATTTTCAACATGTGAAATGTAAGACATGAAATAAAGAACAAACAAGATGCGAAAATAGTATCTATTATTTCTCTTTATTTTAAGTGCAACATAAGTTAAAAAATTTCAGTATTTATCAAATTTTATCTAACAAATTTATAAGCAGTAAGCTATCAAATTTATGCTTAATTTCTTAATTTAAGATTTTAATAAAACTGTTTCCCATTTACCTCTTAATTTTCTGTACTTTTTCCGAAACGAACATCATGGCCTGCCATTTGATCTTTTTATGGAGACTTGACTACTTGCTATACCGCTTGTGTTCTTAGCTGCAAATATGTTAGACCTTTGTATCTTTAAACGAAACTTGTCTTTTGAGGAGACTTGTAACTTTACTTGATTACTTGTGATCTTTACAAGCCCAAAACGTATCCGAGATCCGTTTAGATATAAGAACTTGATTAACTTTTATTTACTTGAACTCTTTTGTTTCAACTTGACTTTACCTTGCGGACTGGAATGGTTAAAAAAATTTGATTAGGTTTAGACCCTTTTATAAAATTTGATATAAAAATGGCAAACCTAAAAATACAATGATTTTATAGATTAAGCAAAATAAAACTATCGATATTTTTTTTACAGAATAAAAAAATTATATTAACATTTAATAGAAAACTTATGTTTCAAAGTAAACCAGGAAGTATTTCAAATCAAGATTTTATTAATTATAACTATCCATTAATTCTTTAAACTAGGTATTAGATGCATGTAACATACACTGTGTTACAAAATTTTATATAGAATTATATGTTTGTTTAAGTATAACAAACTCATGCTTTGACATGAAAAGCTTATTTTCAATGTAGCATAAAATAAAAAAAACAAGAGACATAGGTATAATGTTTTTGTTTTTCTTTAAAAAAAAAAAAAAAAACCAACTTTCAGCATGTAATGTTAGAACTTGTCTACAATTTCACTAAAATAGATATCAATAATTCTATGTTGTTTTTTTTTCTCCCTCATTATTTTAACACATCTACGTCTCAATTTTATGTTGCATATGACAGGGTTAAGTATACTTTCAATCTTACCTTAATAGTAAAAAATACAATTTTATCTCAATAGTATAAAGTAATATAAATTTTTCAGTTGCAAAAACGTGCAAGCAAATTTGCATTATTTTTACCTCAATCGATTAAAGAAACTATCTAAATATATATTTGATACCTTTAAGTCAACAAAATTAAAGTTAACAATTATTTTAACTCATTCAGCAATTGAATAAAAAATATTAATAGTCTTACATTGCTAATTTAATAAAAAATTGCACTTCAAGCAGAAAATCAAATTGTTATTTTTTCTCTTATCTTATCTTTCGTATTAATTATTTGAAAATGAATGTTCAGGATGTTTTGATTCTGTACATACATTTTGATTTCGACAGTAACAATCAGTAAATTAGTTTTATTTCTAGTGCATAGCTGACATATCAAAATTAAACCATATCCAAACAAGACAATCAGGGCCAAAAAGCAAAAGCCTTGATCAGTATGTAATCCAATCCACTCGCCAATGGTGATCAAATATTTAGGCCTGGCAAGCAAGTTTTATCTTGTTTAAAAATTGTATTTCAAATCAAAGTACCAGTCACAATTTTCTCAAATCTTGCATTTATGTTGAAAACCTAGGAAAAATATCAAGATGCAACTTCAGAAATCAGATTAAAAATTCGCTAAAAGGTTTGTGCAGATTTTTTTTATGTATCTTGACCCCGACTAATGTTATTTTAGGGTTGAAAGTCAGTGGTATATAAACACAAAGTGCTAAAAGTATGGTAACATATCTGATATTTTTCTTACGTATATGGAAGATGTTGGAATCAGTTAAACCTTATTTTAAATATTTTTTGCTATAAATATGTTTCCATTTTTATATATATCTTTTCAGTTTTATTTCCCAAAATGCTCTTCATACTACTTTTGCTAACAGTTAAAAAAGATTTTTTCCATACTTTGTGGTAAAAATAATTTTAGTCTGGTTAGTATCTTTAGAACTGAAATTTCAATGCCATAGTCTAGATATATATGACAGGAATGATTCTCTGCCAATGGGTATGGAGAATCAGTCTGGCTATGGGTATGGAGAATGTCAGGCTGGCTATGTCACAAATATAATACATAATGCAAACATCTAATAAAAAATTGAAGACACTCAGTTTCGGCCACTCTAATACCAAGGCTAAATAGATGTGAAAATTAACAACCATAATTTTTTCACAAAGGCACTGTCAAATAACCCATCGAACATTAATTCTTATGGTTGGTGAGTTCAAATTATTAGGCATCATAGAAATTTATTGAAAATGTAATAGAAAAATTTATTGAAATGTAATGACCTAAAACTTCATACTAGCATTAAATAATTTAATGTTGACAATTGTCAGTGAAATAAACATGCTTTAATGAATTGACCATAATAGATAAAATCATCACTGAAGCTACGAATCAAGAATTACAATTCTAATGGAATAAACCTAAAGATGAAATTTTTTAGATTACAAATAGTTTTACAAGAGTTAAAACTGTTTATAACTCAAAATGTCTGAAGTGTCTCGACATAGGCGACCATATTTGAGAGTAATAGTATAGCAGGGATGCTACTCGCAAAATATCAAATTGTCTCACCAGAAATTGCATTTCGTCTCAGTTAAAATCTCTTTTTGGCTCAGTTTGTCTCAACTAAAATTATTTTTTGACTTAGTTTATCTCAACTAAAATGACTATTAATCAGTTTGATAACAATNAACGAAACGCTTAGACTCCTTTCCACTCTATAGCAGAAGTCGCGGTAATCCGACTATCGTTCGGGCGGCTTGGGTTTCTCCAATAGGACTTCCCAAAAATTTTAGTTTTTGGAACATGGTCGGAAATTTTCAAAATTGGGAGAAAAAAAGCGGATTTCCGCTTTTTCGTGGAAGTCTTTCATCCCTTGGAGACGTGAACGGCAAAATGATCTCCAATGACTCACGGCAATGCGGATTAATATTTGAAACTGAATTCAGGTTTGCCAAATTTTGGACGTTTTGTCTCAGAATGGCGCAGCTTTGGCAGAAACTGAGCTGAATGTCGCAAAATGGCGCAGTTATGCCGTTTTGTCTCAGTTTGTCGCAAATGGCGCAGGTGTAGCATCCCTGGTATAGTTAAACATTAACTTATAAAGTACAATGTTTTATCTTTTAAAGCTCATTTTATAACAAGGAATTAGCTAAATAAATAGTATCATCTAATGGCAATTTATTAATCTATGTATGAATCTAAATAAATAACCCTAAAAATGTTTCTTCCTTTATACCCTTAATGTGTTAGTCTCCAAGTTTGATACTAATTCTTCAAAATACTCCGCAAATTTACCCTATCGAATTGAGATAAGATTTAATTCCCAGTAGCAGAAACCGTTAACAATATCTGTGTAAGTATTTTCAACTTTTGTGCACTTTTCAAATTAACAAGCTTCTCAGAAATTGTTTATACAATTACATTCAATTTAAACTACATCTTACCTAGATAGTTTCAGTCCTTTAAAAGATAAATTTAAGTCGCATACACCAACTATACTAGAACAATTCAATTACAATAAGCATAGTCAATCATTATTTGGATACTTCAGAATGATAAACCCAATTCTGCTACTGGGTTTCTGAAAATTATTATACTTAAAGATTTAATAGTAAAACTATTTCCCATTTACCTCTTTAACTTTTCTGTACTTTATTTTTCCAAAGCAAGTTTTGTAGCTTGCAAATTTGAGTATCCTTTGACGACTTGTTACTTTACTTGAAAACTTGTAATACTTTTTCGGTTCTTTACAAGCCAACTACATATCTGATTCTTTACAAAATAAGGTCTTGAATGCTACCTTTTATATGCTTGAATTCTTTTGTTTCAACTTGACTTTACCTTGCAAATTGGACTGTAATGGTTAAAAAAAATTCAAATAAGCTTAGAAATTCTGCTTCATAAAGTCATAAGTGCCATACCTCAAAACAAGCAATTACTTTAGAGATTTATGCATTTTATAATTGCTTCATGTATATATTCTTGTCAGGAATTAAAGCGGCTCACTAATTTGCAATCATATCTAGTTAATACTTTAAATATCACAAATTCTCAATATTCTTAAATGCTTTAAAAGATGTTTACACAACTTAATCTTCTATAACAAAAAAACATAATATGCAGAAAGAAAATCGTATAAAAACAAATATATCTTACATTTTCATTAAAAAAAAAGAAATTTTGAGAAACATTAATGAATTAAATTTTTTCATATATTTGCTTATTTAACATCAATTTCTAAGAAATAATTTTCTCGTGTGACAAATGTAAGCTGCATAACCAGATCAAAATTGCTGTGCTTATCATGAGTTAAATATACAAGTTTCATGATAATTAAAACTCCTTAAATTTAGATTAATAAATAAATTGATTTAAATTATTAAACTTAAAATGTAAAATCTGACAAATACTTACATTGTCAACAGCATAAATAATTATCTTACGTTAAGTTTTAATTTGTTTAAGTTTAAAACATTTAGCTACAACAAATATAAAATTTCTTTTTTAATGGAGAATTTTAGATTATTAAACCTACATCCCAATTACCTTAATTTCTTAACTGTACACTTGGTGAGCCTTGTGGGCACACTTGAAATTTGCAAAACCTTGTATACTTTATCTGGCTTCTCTTTACACAACCTTTATAACAGGGAAAATATAGCATTGAACTTGAAACCTTGGAATTACATTTTGAGCTTGACTCTTTACTCTACCCTGACTTGCTTGATTTGTTTCTGGATATCCAGTAAACTGCAATTAGTAAATGAAAATAAACATTCCTGATTGATCAATTTTTTACATACATTTATAGTTACGCAAAGAAAGATTTATTCATGGTACATAGATAATACAGAGAATGATTAAGAGATAATAAATGGCATTTATACAATCAAATGATAACTATGAAAACAAAGAAGCCTAGCTTTTAAAAATGTCCAACTTAACGCAGGAAGGAGGAGGACCTATGCATCACTATGCGGTGAAACACTTCTGTGGTACCTTTCCTTGGAGCGAGATCGTGAGCGGGAACGAGATCGGCTTCCAGAAAATCGTCTCTTCCGGTATCCAGGGCTGCGGTCTCTGTAATATGGTGAACGACTTCTTGAGCGGCCTCGACGACGATGATCATCATAACGACTGGATCCTCCACGATGGGGTGAACGACGAGAACCTCGCCTTTCTTTACCTCTCATTTCTTGAGGTGTCTTACGATCTCCTTGAGCAAATTCGATTTCCAATTCACGACCATAAAAGCGCATTCGGTCCAGTTCATTGAGAGCTTCTTCGGCGTCCCGAATATCTTCAAATTGTACATAGGCGAAACCACGAGGTCTTCGATTGTAATAATCTAAAGGAATATAAACATCTGTTATGGGTCCATATTTTCCAAACAATCGGCGCAATTCCTCAGGCCTCGCGCTGTCCGGTACATTCCGAACAAATAACGATGAATTAGGTGGCCGTGAATAACGGGACATACTTTTAGGAGCCAGTTGGTAGGCTTAACGTAATTAACACAATAAAAAGGAAAATGGAATCAACTCACAAATAAGTAATTTTGATGAGATATTACTTTAGCAAACAGCTATCGTTTAGAACTATCACATTAGTAATATAAACTTAATAAATGAAGAGTTTTTTTGTTACAATATTCCAATTATATCATCACACAATAATAGGGTCACAAAATAACGCGCAACAGCAATAAACGTCACAAAAAATGCGAATAAAGTTGAGTTGTTTACTATGCATGGTTAATCCTGTAAAGCGAAGCACAGATGGCGCTAGTAGTTAAAATGCGTTGTCAAAGCTTGTCGTCTAGCTCGTTCTTTAATTGATGTGACCGTATAGCTCGTTCTTTAATTTAAATTTCACCGAAACAAACAACGAATGAATTCGGAAGATTCCGCAAGCCTGCTATCCACTATGCAAATTAAATAAATAAAAAAATAACAAATGGCAATATTTTACACTATCGGCGATCTCCGGTTTCACGCCCATGGGCCTTCTCCCTTCCCTCTCCTACTATTTTTAGCACGAGCGATTAATTCTCACTTGGGCCGGATCACGCAATTGGTCAAAAATGAGATCACTGTTTGGGGGAAGGGAGATGGTGGCTGTTGGCTGGTGTTTGTATGAGTTTGGCAACAAATTCTCGGAATTTATTTATTCCTTGCAAATGTTTACTTAATATTATGTCGTCGTTAGGGTGGGGTATTTCAGACAATATTTATGTTTTAATTGATTTAAATTCATCAAAGCTAAAAACAATAAAAATAAAGAATGTTTTTACAAATATAAGATGGTATAGTAATATTACAAATACGATTTTTTTTTCTTCATTTGTTTGTTTTTCCATAAGAATTATCTTTTGCAGTTATGAAGTAACAAAAATTGAAATAAACATAACCTCAAATTTAGCATAACATCTACTAGCATAACACCATAATTTAGCATAACATAACATCGCAATTTAGTTGTGTTATGAATAATTTTAAAAACTTCATTATCAAGCAACACGTAAATTTAGTTTAAAGTAATGACCATAATTCTGGGCTAGCCTCCCCCCCCCTGCATTTCTAGAACAGGATGGTGTTTTCTACACTAGGGAGCGCTGCAAGCTCGGGACTGCCTAAATTTCCGGGTTACTGTTTCAGTTGTATTTTAAAGCCATTTGGCATCATTGTGTTTTGAGAGGAAAATGGAAAACTGAAATNAAAAGACATCTTTTGGTTTAGAAAGGGGAAAAGATCCTGGAAATCAAAAGTCGCAATAGATTTTATTATCTTTAATATATTCTAAACTCGGATGATTATTAGTGATAATTCAAGAAATACCTTCTTTAATAATGCTGATTATAATTAATATTAAAGTAGTTAGAGAAAATGGAAACCACTATGTACATATTTTTGAGCCATTGTGCTTGAAATTTTTAAAGGAAAATAAAGACACTAAAAGTATAGACATTTTAGTCTCGTTTCGCTTTTTTTTTCTTTTTTAGGGTAATAAAACTTTTTATAAAATCATATTGTAGACTTGGGACTATTCAAAAGAATTAAATATTTAATTAAAAGTTTGTGAATTTAAATTAAAAATTCTTCGCTTTGATTTTTGTTTGTTCACTTTATAACATAAGTCCGAAGGTGGTTGGAACCTATCAAGTAAATTAGAAAAAGAATTACCTTTGATAATCCTATTACGTATTAGTATTAGATTATCATGTACTATTAAAATTTTAATGGCTCGATAGAGAAAAGTTAAATCTTTTATTTTAAATTACGAAATATTACGATAAAATTGTAAATTACTTCATTTTTCTTTAAATCCATAGAAATAAGCTAAAATAATTTGAGCAATAAAATCGAATATAAAAACGTACTTCCCCTTAGTAAGCATGTCATTCATTTTTCATCGAATTTAAGTTTTTGATCTTTAAAATTTTCCCTAGAAGCTTAGATTAGAAAAACAGGTCGAAACTCTGTGCATCGTAATGACACCCTCCCCCCCCCTAATATATTTCCTTTAAATTTGAGCAAAATGGAATATTATTTTTATGTAAAGAAACAAAAATTTAACAATAGTACAATAATAACTGAAAACACATTTAGAAAATCTGCGCTAATATTAAAATGTTAAAAACACATATTAATTTCTTTTGTTCATATTCGTCACACAATTTTCACATATTTCACAAAATAAATAAATAAAAAAATGAAATAGAGTATAGAAACTTAATTTTTTAAGAAGAAATGTTCTGAATTAATATAATAAATACAAACTGTTTTACAATAATCTATGATAAAAAATATATTATTTTGAGCGGGCATAAAATGATTTTTAAAGGAAGGTAATGTAATATTATTATTAAATATTTTGAATAGTTCTGAGAAGTTTCTATAATTACGGTTTATTAAAACCAAAGTAGGCTGTTATGTGACCAAATTACTACATTAAACCTTAGTTAATAAAAATGTCGTATCTTAAATTTTACACTCAAGCGGCAATTAGGTGAAAATATAAAAAAAAAGATAGAGACGAAATGCATGTTTACAGAAAAAATTATTTAAAATTTATATGATCTAATTTAATCCAAACACATAGATCGACAAATACATAATTATTAATAAAGTAAATTTTGCCTTAGCTGTTGTTCGTTTAAAAATTTCATGATGCACACACATTTTTCTAAAATTTATATATTGTCTGGGGTGATAAGTAAGTTTAAAATTTTAAGCGGTCAAAAATTTACCCAATCGAGAACCTTTACATTAAAATGCAACTTCAGTTTACAAGCAACAAATAATTAATATTTAAAATAAAGGATTTAACCATCGATATTTTTTAGACAAAGCCATTATCCGAATAAGTCTTTCCAAAATNATACCGCACACCCTCGATCCCTACGCAGACTGATCCAAGTGGTCACCCACCCGCACACTGACCGCAGCCAGTGATGCTTGACTTCGGTGATCTGCTGGAAACCGTGTCTTAACGATCAGTCCACTGGGGGGCGATATTCTTTAGAACTATGTTTAATGTTGTTTTCAGTTCCATATACATTTTCTAGCTTAAAAAATTTTAATCTATATGAAAATCAAGAGAGAAACTAGCGTACTTCCTTCCTCTATGACTTTCCACACGCTAATGGGGAAAGCATGCGAAGTGTTGCCATGGGTAGTTCTGCTCTACGCCATCTGCAGCCCATTTCGATCGCCAATTGTAGTCAATAAGGGATAACGTCAAAAACATGGCATACTGTAGCGTAACTACCACTACTAAATTACAACTATAATTTACTAGTATATAAGACATGTTAACTCGACTCTATGTCGGGGGTACCTTTTCATAGATGAAGGTTGACATGGTCGATTACTCCGCTCCCATATTGGTGACCTTCGGACGTGATGTGAACACGCCTACCTAGACAGTAACGCCTACTTCGATGGATGATCCACATTGAAAAGTTGACTTGCAGCTTGTGACTGCGACATTATCCACCTCCTCGCACTGTTGCTACTCAGTCTCGTCTCGATCACGCACAACGTCACCTTGCATACTTGTGATCACTCGACTGCTAACGGCAACAGAGGAGCGACTACGATCGACCGTGAAGTTAAAACACCTCTCACATTCAGCACTAAAAAAATACGGTGATCTTAATACAGCTCTCCCGGCTTCACACAAAACAGCAATGAATTCAACTAGTGGTATTCGTTCATCGAATTCTATCACAGATAAAATTCTAGTAGGGGAGTACTGTAGCGTAACTACCACTACTAAATTACAACTACAATTCACTAGTATATAAGACATGTTAACTCGACTCTATGTCGGGGGTACCTTTTCATAGATGCAGGTTGGCATGGTCGATTACTCCGCCCCCACACATACCTTACACCTTATTTATGTTGTAATATCAATTTTCTTACGTTTGTCTTAAGCTCACGACTTGTTAGAATTTAAAAAATAAAAATCTCTAATGGTAAAACTACACGTAAATTTTCAAAGCCCACGATCAAATAACTAATCTTGACATCGATAGGAAGACAGCCACTACTCTCATCAGACTAAGAACAAAACATCATAAAAACATGAAAATTTCTACAGATAAGACTAGAAAATATCAAAACTGTGGCAACTGTCTTAATGTGGAACTGACACCATATCATGTTTTTAACTGCCCTGCAGTCGCTGCAGGCCTTCACCTCTTAAACTACCCCACAGAAGAGGATTTGTACTCTTTTAATGCCATAGAAATAACAAAAACTATTCAAGCACACCATGAAATATGATTCTACAGAGGATACGACACCAACCAACCAACACGTAAATTTTGAACACAAATCACAACGATCATACGAATCAACTACGATCGTAGACAAATCACATAAATTAAAACAATCCCATGAAAATTCCATATTAAACTTATATTGCAATTTAAAATGAAACATAAATTTTTGAGAATTTTAAAATGCACTTTATTAAGAGAGCAACATGTCTGAACAGAGAGAACAACATCACCTTCTATGCTGTGAAGTGCTTCGTGGAAATACAGTAGTCAAGCGGTACTGGAAGGTGAAAAGCTGAACGAGATGCTTATTTTATTGTTCATTGCATTCACAATTTTTTCAAGTTCTCTGCCATTGGAAATAAAAAAAAATTTACTTAATTTCTCGCATGGCTCATATGCAAGAAATGTGAACGGTAAATATTAGTGCACCTAGAAATTTCTTATGTGGAATGGCCAAGATATAATACAACAGGGCGGAATCCTTATCAAATATGGTTTCTATTCAGAGCCGTAGTAATAAAGCTTGTAGTATGATAGAGACAGTGCGTTTTTAAGTGCAGGAAAAAGAAGGGTTTGCTAATTGCACATGCAACAAAACAATGTCCAAATAACATAACTTTATCAGTAGAACTTGCAGACGGAGATGAATTTTGTGAACCCACAGGAAGTAGAGATGAACAGGTTGGGGTGTTTGTTGGAATTTCGATCACTGTCCCTTCACTTCCTTAACTTGAAAAGAATACAACGATTCTGGCAATAAGTGAGGGATTGATGAGTAGGATGGAGTGACCACCAGTGATTAGCTTTTCAACATAGATAGGAAAGCTAGGAATAGAAATTCATTTTCACCTCAAAATTGCAACCAATGGATCAAAGGATAATTAGGTGTTTTAAAGTGAACTATAGAAAAAACTAGAGAACTCTTCCAAAAATAAATGTGTTCGACGCTATCAGAATGACTGTTCTGCTTGTAGAAATGTGTCTCTAAAAATTATCCAAAATAGATTTAAAATGGCTGGTTTTAAAAATAGCTGTGAATATGGACAAGAGGTTGAAGGCATCAGTAAAGAAGAAGAAACTGATGATGCTGAAAATACAGTGCTAGATTTGCTCAGTGCTAGGTACATGCTCAGGGCTTGGGGGAAAGAAGAAAAAAAAGGTGCTAGATTTGCAAGAATGGAATACAATAAAATCGGGATTTAATGTTGAAATTAATTTTGAAGTTTTTACAAGTAGACAACTGCATGGCAACATGAGGAAATCTTAATGTCAAAGGAATATCAGATGAAGAAGTTGAAAATCATATTGATAAACAACCGAAAGTGAGAGCAAGAGAAAAAGCTGTAGAACACTTACAAACTTTTCTTGAATCCCAAGAAAATATTGGCTATGGGGGATTTGCTGCTCTTTCTTGAATTATTGAAAAAAATTATTGAAACAAAAAAGGTTAGACTTCAAAAATCTTTGAAAAATTATTTTCAGTGTTAAATGTATGTTAAATATTTTTTTTATTTTTTATGTAAATAGATGTACATGGTATAACTAATTTACAGAAATGCTTGTTTTTTTCGACTAAAAACAATTAAATCACTTTTAATAGGATTTCTTAATTAAATTTAACTTTTTAAAATACTCATATAACTCAAAACCACTTTATCTCAAATTTTTTGCCTTTCCTGTGAGATTGCACAATACATTTACATGTATTACATTTCAGGCATCAACTATTTCATTTTTCACTTCTGGAGTAATGAAAATAAAGTAAAATCAAAAATGACATATCTTTACTTCAAAGTAAATTTTATTAAAAAGTTGACTATTTACATATTTTTACAGTAACGTATCAGTGTCTTCTTTTCTTTTTCTTCCCATGGTCTGTAAAACTACAATTTCTTTTGTCTTCTTTAACATTTAAAGCTTGATTAGATGAACAGTCAGAAGTTTCTGCATAAAAATGAACACATTTGTTATAATAAAACATTCTTAAAAAAAATCCCAATTAACATAATAGAAATCTTCTATAATGTACGTCACAATCTTAATAATAATAATACATAAAAATCAAACAGGCTTAGAATAATATTTAAATTATAACCAAAACTCGATATCACAAAGTTGAAGGGTGACACAAAAAATTTCGTGATATCTAAAATCAAGTGTTTTATTGAATATCAAATATTTTCAAAACTTCAGTCAAACTAATAATTGTACTGACATTTCAAAAATTTTTTAAAATGTATCTACTGAAAAAAAAAAACTTTAAAACCATGGAAATTTGTAGTGATAATCACCAAAAAAAAAAAAAAAAAAAAAAAAAAAAAAAAAANAAACACACACACCAAATAATCAAAAGACTACATTGATTAAGATTTGACGTGTTCAAAAACTTAAAAGTGCAATTCAAAATTTCTGATTTTCTTGTTGTAAAAAAAAAGAATAAAAAAAGGGAATTTTGAAACCAACTACATGATGATGACAATGTGATTAGCATTGCACACCACACACCTTTATTTTCAATGCACTTATGGATCTGTATTTGGGTGAACTTTAAACTGTCAAAATCATAGTACGCCACATAGCTATTGCAGCTCTAACTACCATCAATTTCCACTTACCACAATGTTAAAATTGTATTTTTAATTTGAATTTTTTTGTGCAACTAAAAGTTTTTTTGACTTTCAAAGTTTTATGAAGTAATATAATAAGGAAGCCAAGTTATAAGAATAGAAATGATAAAATGAAATGGAAATTCAGTAAACACTTTTTAACTCAAGCTCAAGGGGAATTGTAAAAATATTTAAATTATCATAAGTTAAAATTATAAGGAACATGACTTCTCTCTTTGCTGTAAGTAAAAAAAAGTGCTAGGCCTTATTTCTCTTTCTATTCAATTTCTAAATAGAAATATTAGTAAAATTAAGAGGTATAAGATTAGTTAAGAATATTTATAATCATCACACTATTTTAGTAACTCCTAAAAAAATGAAACATAGATGGGAGATCTCAGGTTTAGAGATTATTATTCCAATGTGAAAGCTCATAATTAAATTTAAGCAAACTTAATTCTCTGTAATGCTTGTTTTCACAAGATTAAAAATTTATCTTACCATTCCAAAAATTATAATCACTTTGGGTGCAAGCACAAGCATCACTGAGTTGAAAAAGTTGTATTAGAAAATGTGAGCTTACTAACCCTGAACAAAAATTTACTTTAATGAATTATGGTGATATTACACCATAAAGTAAAACATGAATTAAAAAGTTTAGTCATTCCTGCTTTAAACCAGTTTGTTGTTTTCTTTTATTCTGCAATGTTTTTCTATTTATTATTATTCATAGCTATAAAGCTTCAGGGTGTGTTCACTGTAGTTTGCTAAACTCCAATAATTTCTATTAAATTATATTCTGATTTTATTTAAATTGATAAAAACAATATTGTAAACAAGCAGTTCTTAATTCATGGGAGACTAAACATTAACAACCCATTACTTGCAATGTTCTAACAATTGATGAAATTAAAAGCGTCGGTCAACTGATGTTGATTTCATTTTATTTTATAACCGCTGTTGAACAGCAGACCTAATTTTTTTGAGTATACGGCTACCAATATTCAGGTCTGTAATGATTTGTAATAGGAACTTGGACAACTTTGTGACCATGACAGATTTAACGTGCACCAGTCACCGTTTAATACACAGGGATTCTTCGGCCAGCTGGATTCGAACTCTCGCCCTCACGAACATGAGTCCCATGCACAACCAACCAGGCTATCTCAGCCCAACAGATGCTGATAGTCAAAATTTAGGGTTTCATTTACTTTGAAGGTTCATCAGGGTGCATAGCCCAATTATTCAACAAAAAATAACCACCTTTTAAGCACTCGCCAAAATAGATTGGGGTTGAATTAATTGTGAAAACGTTGAATAGAACAACGTGAACAGTGTCTTTTTGCATAATTCGTAGAGAAAGTCAATATGGTAAAGGGTAATTAGCAAAGATTTTCCTGTTTAGGTAATATCTAATAGTTATTAGGTAATATTAAACATTAAATGGTTGAAATCAATTTCATGTAAATTAGATAGCAATATAAATATAGCTAGGTGTCTGTTTCTACTTCCTATCTCTTCTAACCTAGCTGTAGTGTTATATTCAGCAACTGACAGATGTAATCAGATAAATTGCTGAAAAGAGGGAACCCTTGATTATTCAGGCATTATACCGTACTGTCTGAGTCATTTGAAGCTGAGAAATTCGTATTCAGAAGGGTTAAGCTCTGAGAGACAGCTTTAATTTCCTCTGCTGGTATCATGCCATTAGCGACATAGCGATATGGTAAATTGCATTAACGAATGGAACTCTGGCAAAAGTCTGGGAGTTTAAGGATTACTTTGTACCTCTAGCTGTCAACAGTTGTATTCTACTTGCAACAAAACAGCATTCCCTTCATGCGCAATTATAGTGACAACAAATTGGACTTAGTTGCAGTGCTGCTTCGCTATTACCAACTGTGCCCATAATAGTTGTAACATACTGGAAACAAAAACACATTGCAAAAAAATATTCATTTTGATATCAGCAAGAAATTACTTAGGAGAGCTTTTGAAAGATGATTGAGCCAAAGGCACATATTATTTCATTTTTAAAGAAGGTACCTAAAAAACGTTAGACCAGATGAAATTTTTTTATATATTTAAATAAACACATATCAGGATTCTAAAAATCTCACAATATTTACATGCTCTGCCAAATATGTTAATCAATAAAGTACAGATTCAAATAAATAGTTTGCATACCAAACTTCTATTTTGATTGCATATTAATGAAAATATATGAATGTATTTATTTATCTCTTGAACAAAAATGACATTAACAGTATTTTAAGTACAAATCACAAATATAAGTAGTATAAGCAAAAGAGTATTAGGCGCTACTAACGAGGAAGTATAATGAAGCACAAATAAGAATTTATGGAGTAAAGGCAGAGTATTATTATCAAGGAAGAAATATTATCAAAAATTATTACGTATTATCTGCAAATGCATGCTTTACAACACGTTACATTAAACTGATGTTATAAGCATCTCAAGTATTTCCTTATACAAAACAATTAGGGTAAACTTTATCTAATAAAAATAAGTGTGGCTAGGGTAATAAGAAAGCTAATTTAGGTTCTCATTTGCATAATTTTTATTTGTTCACATAATTAAATTCTTTTTTATAAAATTAAATTCAGTAACATTTAGATCTTATCAAAAATATTTGATTTTTTTATTCTTTTTTCTTTCTCCCTTGGTGTATTTTTTCACTTGATCTACCATTTTAGTGATTTATTGATCTGCCATTTTAGTGATTTACATGCTAAGATATAAACACAGTTAATAATTTTTAAGTTTCATGGGCACATCAAGTAATGTAATTTTTGAACCCTGATGCTCATTATAAATAAAATTATTGAAATAAACTAAAACAATGAGAATAACTTGAAGGTTTATTAATTATTTTTTAAATTAGACCCCATAATTCTCAAGCAGTTTGTTTTACCATTTCTCAACTATTATATTTTGCATCTTATCTTAAAAATGCATTTTATATTACGTATACACTTTCTTTTTTTGCTCAAAAATACATTAAATATTTGATTTTAAAATTTTTGAAAAATGAGAGAAATGATCATTTGTCCTGAATTGTGTTTATATTGAACCCTTACATGATGGTAGCTCTGAAGTGTTAAGCTGTTGGTGAGAAAATCTTGGTATGATTAAAATGATAAGGAGCATGATCAAAAATTTACTACAAACCTTTCTGTTCATTTGGTTCCCACAAAGCATTCCTAACAAATCTTTGAGCAGCATCTTTGTTTAAAACAGGAGCTTTGTCTTTATCAGTTATTTCCTTTATTCTTTGCATGAAACTTTTATATCGCTCCTAAAAAGAGTTTCATTCTTTTAAAGACAAATACAATTTTTTTGTAGTATAAGTAAGGAGGACTAATGAATTTATTATATCCATACATCTAAGAAGTAATACAATTATATGAAACTGTTCACACTGACTATTCTTATTGGATAAAGAACACCAGGATAGAACTAGTTTCACACCAGATTATTAAATTTAATATAGCTATTAGCATATGAAATTAATAATCTGGAATAAATTTTATATATTTCTTTAATTTTAATTATTAGAGAAATTTGAAAGTTTACTACAAAAAGAGGTATTTCTAAGAGGCATTTTAAGCAATATATTAATTCAATTTAAGTCTTAATAATTTTTATATGTATTTGGGTTCAGTCAATTTATGCAATTAAAATAAATTATGCTAATAAAATTGCAAAGCAGTATCAAGGACTAACTTTTTTCCTTTTGTAAATAATCTGTGTGCTGACAAAACATTTAACATCTCATTCAATGTAGCCAATGTATATATATATATATATATACACACACAGTGAAACCTCCTGTTATGGACACTCTTGCAAAACGGGTGCCTCTCAAGGCAGACATATTTTAAATTCCCAGTGAATCTTCTATAAATAAAGCATTATATACATTCTCCACAAAGCGGACACTCCCGTAACCGGATGCAGACAGTCACTTTTGCCCTGAAATGGTATTTTCTATCTCTTCAAACTAGACACTACTTTCTTTGGGGGAAAAAAAAACTATTTCTGGCTTAAATTACAAGAAAAAAAATGTAACTTTCAAATATATATATATGTAGTGCTCCTTCTCGTGTTTTCTCGTAAACTCTTGAACTGTGGCCTTTAATTAATCATAATACTGCATTCCATAATATTTGCAGTCATATTTTAATATCCTTTTTTATATTGATGACAAGATAGTAATTTTTCTAGGCTTTTTCTACTGGGGGGTATAAAGGTTGATCAATAGGGGAATCAAAAGGCAAGGAGCCAAATATTAAATAAGCAGGTGAAAAAGTTGTAACAGCATGAGGAGTATTATTATATTCTGACATATATATATAAATTGATAAAAAATAAATTCAATTGAGACAGGTACGAATTTACTTATATTTTATATAACAGGGGTGATTGTGGCACAAATAGAAAAACCCCAAAAATTTTATGTGGGGAAAATCTAAATCAATTTATATACCATACATCTTTCATATTTAACATAATTTTTTGAACTAACAATTATAATTAAATAAACCTGCAAAATATATCACACCTTTAGAGCAACTATTCAAGAAGCTTATTTCTAACAAGAACCGCGATATTAGATTTTAAAACCGAGTGAACATGAATCGTGATATTGGAATTTAAAAAGCGCGAAAATGCAACTTGCGATATAAAATCGTTGAATCATTCAAATACGAATCACTAGATCACGTAAATATGATTGCAATGTGTGTAGTTTTTTATATCATGTATAAAAATTCAAAAATCGATGTTTGATATTAAAAATGTGTGAATCCAAATTGCTGTACTGGATTTTAAAAATGCATGAATATGAATCATGGCCTTGGATTTTAAACTCGTGTGAGTATGAATCGAGAGCTTAATATGACATAGTTTTTTTAGAATCTAAGAAGCATCAAGAACCAGAGATAACATCCTCGACTGTAGAAAACATGATTTAAATATAAGGAAAAAAAGTACTTTAAAAAAAATAATTAAGAAGAAACTGAAAATATAGCCACATGCTGATGACATGAAATGAAAATACAGGTAAAGTTTGCATTATAATTATCTGAACCATCTTTTATTGTAATAGATAAAAAATTAAAGTGTATGCATTTATATTTTTTACACAGCTGAAATATATAAAAAAATAATATGCAATGAGTTGAATTAAAAATAAATACTTAAAAATAAATAGTTAAATTATCAATCTATTACAGTCAAATCTAAATAATGATAACTATTGTAGAAACAGATATTTAACTATTGATGTAAAAAAATTTTTAAAAACAGTTAATGCAAGAATAATAAAATATTCTACAAGATAATTTATAAAAAGCTTTCTGAAAAGTAATAAGAATATTACCAGCTCAACTCTGATTCCATGATCTTTAGGATTCACTCCTAAGGTATTTAAAAACACTGAAAAATAAAAACATATATTAAAACTTTAACTAATTTCATTAAAAATTTAAATTAAAAAAACCTAAAAATTTCATTAAAAACAACTATAACATGTAGGTATTAAACTGATTGCTCACATTTAAATTACATATTCTCTCTTTTATTTAAAAATTTTGCATAAAATAATGAAGTTATAAATAAAAAATACAGAAACTTTATGAGATATATAATACTTTCTTTTCTTCATTACATAATTATGACACAAAATGAAAAACCCTGAAAATTTTATGTGCAAAAAATCGATGTATTATTCATAATTAAGTAACCTACAAGTAAAGAATATTACACAGTTTAACTAATTCAAGAAAAAACTTACTTCTTACAAGAATCAAGACATTGGATTTTAAAATTGCATGAACATGAGCAATATTGGATTTTAAAATCACTTGAATGTGAATTGTAATTTTGGGTTTTAAAAATGTGTAAATACAAATCGCGATATTGTTTTTTAAATCGTGTGTTAAAGGATTCACAATGTAGGATTTTTTGTAAAAAGAAAACATACTTATTAAGTTTCAGAATTTAAATTACAAAAATAAAGCATTCAGCTCACAGAAGGGCTGTACAACTGTTTTAAAAACTAAGTTTATTGAAAATAAGATAAAACTATAAACACAAAGTTAAAAACTACACATAACAACTATTCATCACTTTACCAAGAGCAGAACATAACTGACAATAAAACCCTCACTTCCTCCAAGCTGTGACACATCTTTCTTCTGGAAAACACTGCCCATCTATTTGTTGACACTTTGGACTTAGAAATATCTTCCAACACGATTTTTAAATCGTATGACTACAAATAGCAACACATAACTTTTAAATCAGGTAAATACAAAAATCTATGTTTGATATTAAAATCACTTGAATAAGAATTACAATATTGGCAGATTCTGGTGCAGTTGCAAACATTTAAAATTACAAAACCCTGCCAAACCAAAAGAATCAAATTAGCGAAAAAGTCATATGTATGTAAAGTTTCATTAACAGAATCTAGCAAAAGTTTTAGAATCAGATCATAAGTTGGATTATAAGTTTTTTTTTTTGCGGAAGGCTGCAAACCAATGGTCTTGAGATACATGGAATTTTGAGATATTCACAAAAAAAAAACTACATCTAGTTAATAGATGCAGAAGAATGATATGAAAAACCCAGAATACAATCAACCCTGATAAGTGAATATCAGATATGTAGTAAACATATCTAATATTCAAAGCAATTAGAGCATGAATAAAATCACAACGGATAAAAATGATAAAAAAAAAAGAAGCACCTAAATTTTTTGTTTTCAATGTTGATTTTAGTACTCCTAAAATTCGAAGCTTAACAATTAAATCACATAAATGATAAGGAATAAAAGTCCACATACAAGCCACAGTGTTTTCATTACAGAAAAAAAATTGGAGAGAATTTCCCACCCTTTTCAAAAACAGGGTGAGATTTCAAAAAGTTAAGTGAGATTTCTAAAAATTAAAAAAACACGAATAGACTTGGATAAAAAATATTTCTTTAATTATAATACATTTTAAACATCTTCTAATTTTTAAAGCATCGGATATTTTTGCTGTATCATCATATGGAAAATGTTAATATATATCTACTTTTTCATCAGCTATTCTCATTAGGTTGCTCAAATGATTATTAGTCAATCTGTTACGAAATTTTGTCCTAAATCGGTTTTGGGTGCTAAATGACCTTGCAACAGATGCTGACCTATCCTTTACATCTGCCAGCACAGACTTTTCAATTATTTCTGCTATAGAATAGTGAAGTTCGTTGAAGTTATTTCCATGTTCATACTTCATGCTATGTCTTCCAATATAGCATAGTTTTCACAGCCTTTAACTTTTACAAATTGCTGTAAATTGTCGATGAGGGAGTTTGGTAATTCATAAAAATATAGCTGACTTTAAATAACTTATTATAAAGGACTAATTTTTCTTCTCAACAGATTTTTTATTTAGCTGAAAAATATCTGTATTTGTTTCGTTCTGACAGTTTCTACCGACATTTGTTTCATTTTCATTTGTCCGTTACGGAATAGAAGATGTTGCCTTAACAAGGTATTTGTTCATCTTACATTCATGCACAAAAAATTAAACATCTTACATGAAGAAACCTTACCTACGGTGAACACGTGGTTGCAGAAAAACGTGTTCTGTAAGGGGTTCTGTGGTTCGGGGTTCTGCTGTTCGCACCTGTTCTGAGCAATACTGTAAATAGGGAAGCTAGATAACAATGACTAACGGTGAAAATAATGAAAGTGAAGCGGATTTTATTTAAAATGGCGGAATACGAAATTTTTTCCAAAATTCTCGAGATTCGCCATTTTAAAATTGATTAATAGAGTGAGCAAACTTCTCGCGTTAATAATTTTTAATGCGAGATAAGAAAAAAACATGCGAGATTCTTGCATTGTAGTGAAAACACTGAGCTACCAATTTGTTTAATATATTCCTTGTGAAATACTTGATTTTAACGATGCACTTTATAATTTTGATTCTAAAACAGACATTCTATACATCAGATGAGCAGTTAAGGTGCTTTTTGGTGCACCTTTTTCATATCGAACTGGACTTAATTAAATTTTCTAGTCAAGTACTGGGACAAATGTAGTCAAGTACTGGGACACTTATGAAGAGAAACTAACCTGTATTTACATTATATGGAATGAGAATCATCTAGGGTAGGTATTGTGAATATTTTACCTTCTCAATACTTGCTTCAATGCAATTTAACAAAGAACTTTGTACAAAAATATTAAAATAGGGAAATTAATGAATTGTCAAGCTTCATTCACACAACACAAACAAGCTGTTTCCCTACTAAGGAAATTATATTTTGAATTGATTCAAAAATAACCATTTAGTATAAAACCACACTATTTTTTAAAAAAAGAAAAAATAAAAGACAAAGTTTGTTAAAATAAAGCTATGAAAATCAATTAATTCTAGTTAAAATCATAGCACAAATTTGGACAAGAAAGAGAAGATTTCCATATAGTGTTCTGCGTCTGAATAACCACCTGCATCTGTAACTTCTCGGCAGCAGCCCACCAGAAAGAAAAAATCACAGAAAGGGACCAACTTGAAGGGTATAACTAGCAGGCAAACCTCTGCTTTTTTTGTTGAAAAATTGCAAGTTTAAAATTCATTCGGCTTCTTGGTGATTGTATTTGGTACGGCATATTATGATTTGGAAATATCTATGCAAGAAAAATTGCTGTAGATGCACATTGAATCTGTATTATAATGATAGCCCAGCTTATAATAATACAAAGTAGTAGTACTAAAAATAACAAAACAGAATTAGGAAAAAACATGTAATACTAACTCCAAAATAAAGAATTCAAAGCATATCCGCTAGCCAAGTTTAATCGAGCTCTATCCAAAGGACTTAGCTAAAAGAAAAAGAAATAATATAAAATTATTTGAACCTGATATAAATTCAAAGTACAATTGGATATTAAGACAATACAGTTAAACTCACTCATTACAAGTGTGAAGGAATCGTACTATTTGTTCGCCATAGCCGAGTGCTCGTAAAAAACAGGTGTGTAAAAAAACCACAAGTTAACACATATTTATAAAACAATAAATATAGTAATTATTTATTTATTCTTTCCGTACAGTACAAAAGAGGTTATTAAATTTTCTTTAAACTGGCTTATTGTGTGTGTTTTTTTAGTTTTGTTTTTTGGTTAAGACTCATTGATTGAAAAACATTGTCATTTGCAACCCTACTTTGAAAAAAAGTTTAAGTGCTTGCTAGATTTATGACTCATCACAACTTTTAGTTGTCTTTGGAATGTCGAATGAATTTTTTTATGAAGGGATTACCTGAGCTGGAGCGGTACAAACTTATAAACATTCTACAAATCACAAAATATTGCTAGCTAAAACTGGGGTTTAGATGTTAAAAGTAAACAATGCCCCACTAGATTTAACATTGTACACCCCCCCCTTATTATTTCAGTTCTTTTTTCTCTATAAATATGGATTCTTGTTGAATCAGGGCTCATTGTAGGCAAATTCAACTGCATTATTAGCATTAATTATTATTGCTTTGAATGCATTTAAATCATATCAACCAGAGGAAAAAAAGTGATTTCATGCGTATAATCTGCAATTTTGATGAAACTCAAATTTGTGTATTTTATGGACCTTAAATATGCATTAAAAAAAGTATTTTATCTCAAATTTTAAGTTTTTAGAATTTCATTCTTAAACTGTGTTACATTTCTTATTTAGCAACTGATATTGATAGTTTTTTTTAGTATACATTAATAGTAAGGAATGCGACAAAAAAGCAATCGTAAAAACTCTTTAAGTTATTCCAATAAAAACTTTTATTATTTAAAATTTTTTTCTGTTAATTTGGATTTCCACGCTAAATGGATATCTTGATAAGAATAATCTTAAATTTCCCTCTAACATGGGATCTAAAAGATGCCACATCACAATAATCCTTCAATGAAAAAATAAAACACAATTACAACACTGTTTTAAATGAATAATCTCAAGAGACTGAAGTGGCAAAATATTACATGATTGAAAACTTTATTTATTGGCTACAGAAATAAAGATTAACATGCTTGAAATGCTTCAAAAATAGACACTCATTTGCACACATTGCCAGATGTAAACATAAAGAAACAAAAATATTTTTATTTTAAATCTTTTTTGTTTCTTAACATTCACGTCTCGCAAGTACAGAAAATAACTGCCTATTTTTGAAGCACTTCGAACAGATCGACGTTTATTTCTGAAGCGAATGAAGTTTTCAATCAGATTCAACAACACTGTTTACTTTGGTTTATTTATTTACATGACTTCATGCAGTTTAAGAATGAAGAACCATTATCCTAACAGGTTCACATAAAAAATCAATGTACAGGATTACTATCAATATTTATTTCTGATTATAAGGTACTTATTATGAGAAAATAGTAATATGTGTTGCCATGTGAAATGTAAACAAAATCACACTTAAGTACGTTCAGTACAACAAATGTTAATAAAAAGTCTTCATACAATCAACTCACGCCACTTTGCAACTATGCTCCATACAATAGCTGCTCTAAAATAAAAATAAAAACAACGAGCATTTATGAAGTAAGAGGTACCGAAAATTAATAATTTTTTTTATTTTTAAATGGGCCGAAATTATATTAAATGGTGCATTTGATAACATAAGATCAATTTTAAGAATGCATCAAATTAGGCAGAATTATTTATAAAAAACTACCTTTATGTCAGAAGAATTAATGTTTGTTTTCAGTAGAGGTTGCAAAGTTTCTTCCATCTTCTCCATGGCAATGTGGAAATTTTGGAGTTTGCCCATAATTTCATCGGGTATATAAATCTCAGTATTTTCCATGATTTACAAGCTAATTTTGTTAAGGTTATGTATTATTACACCCAATTATTATTAAAATGATCAAATACAGCGTAAACTTATTGAACTTTAAGTAAATGCAATGCACAAGAAAATAGGCGGGAGATATTCGCAGCGGAAATTGCTTTTAATAATTAACTTTAGCTTACGGCTTGCTTTGACGTGTGAAAGCTATTTATTTCTTTAGAATTGTAGGTGGAGTAAGCAAAGGAGGAGTATTTTCAAGGAGGAGCCAAAGAGATGAGGGCGGAACTTAAGGTGAGAAATGCAGTCTCTGAATATAATTATCTTTTCGGAAACCGGTGTAAAAAGTTCAACATTACAATCGGCATCAAACGATTTTTTAGCTTTTTGTTTTTAAAGTATTAATGCAGAATGTAAACTTCGTTTGTTTTCAGTTTTTCAAAATGCTATGTTCAAGTATCTGACGGCTTTATCTGTAGCGTGAACCGATTGTAAACAAAATTTTATTTTCCTGCACTGTTTACTTTCGGTAACTCGAAGTAATAAAAAATTTATATTATAAGTAATTTTTCATTCATATCTAACTTTTAATATGAGTTCCAATCAAAGTTTAGAAGATTCAATTGATATTGAAAGTGTCGAAAATGAACATTCCTCAGAATTTCTTCGAGAAATTAATACAGATAGCAATAAATTAAATGAATTTGATTTTGATCCTTTGTTACAACGACCACCAAAAATGGATTTTGATTCCATCGGAGAATTTTGTTTTGAGTCGGATATCTTGGCATTGAAAGGAAACAATGATTACAAGAATGTTTTAGAAGTAAGTATTTATTCAAATTATAAATATTTATTAATGTCTGAACCAGAGTAAGCCATTGTGCTGTTTAGTATAATCTGAATGTATTACATTTTAACACTGCGTTAATTATTTTAAAATCGATTAGTTACAATATTGTTAAACAAACGGGAAAGATTATGTGTGATTTCTTGTGTATTTTCTAGGCAATAGTTATATTAGAAGCCCAACGAGAACAAGCTGTGAAAGATTTAAGCGATCTTAAGAATTTGAAAGATAAAGCTTTGGCTGATCCCTTGGAATTTGTTGAAAAGTTAAAACAGAAAGAAGATATGGATATGCCATCTGCTCAATTAATTCATCCAGTGCCCACCATTGAATGGGGGAAATATGCCCTAAGTGGAGATCCTGTTGCATTTAAACGAAGACAAATATCTAGAATAGCTGCTGATGTTAGAAAAAGTAATATGTGTTTGTTTTTTGTAAACTTTTTTTTATTGAAATCAACAACAATAGTGTTTATTTATCATTTGTTATTTTAAAGAATTTCAATTAATTACATTACTAATAATTTTGATCTCTCAATTTGATTCATGTACTTACTTATTAACTTTCTAAACATTGTGTCTGAATGTGCATAAATTGAAGATTCTCATCAAAAATATGGGAAGAAAACTCATTTTTTGTTGCAACAAATAAACTGGCTGGAATTTTTCTTTGGCAGATTTTTGAATAAAAGTCTGAGTCATGAAGTCAGTAAAAACGCATTAACTCAGACTCCAGTTTTAGTTGGACAGTTTGAATTTGAAATGAAATTAAAGTGAATTAAAAAAGAAAATTAATGACAAACTGTGTTATCATATTTATTTACAAATTCTATAGTAATAAGTATTTAGTTATTTGCTATTTTATTGACTTATTAATAAATAAATGTAGACTGAAGAAACTACGTAGTTTGCTAGACGGTGAGATCTTGCTAGGTTTTTTAGTTCGATGACAAATAAATTAAAAAGGCAAAATAAAGCCATCTATGAATTTTTACTTCGAATGAATTGTTTTCTGAGTATTCAAATCAAGAAAGTCAGACTACAGACATTACAAGGAAGTCTATCATCCTCTTCAATGATGAATTTGATTTTGAAAAATTTTAGTATAATATTGAAAAGACTATGGCAAAGCGAATGAAAATAAGGAACCAAGAGCCTATAGATATAAAAATGGAAAAATACAAATAAAATTTCTGCACAGACCTTGAAGAAATAGAAAGATATTATTACTCTTTCAAAACACCTGGTTTAGACCTTATACAAGTCTATCCTTAAAAGTTAAATGTAATAGTCCTAACAGTAACAGCTTTTCATCCTACTTAAGTTAGAATGGAGAGACTATTCTTAGATTTGAAATTTTTCAAATCAGGTTTAAGGTCCTCTATCAAAGAAGATATACTATTATAACTAGTATAACTAATAGCATTTTTTCCAATTCACAATAAATGATAATAAATATAAGTAATCTGCTATGCCATAAATTTTTTTCCCGATAGTATCTATTAATTTTTTTATATTTAAAAAAAAAGTAAATTATAGCATGTGTGTATATATTTACATATATATGAGGGAGTAAGTGTAAAATTTTCGGTTTATTATCCTAATGACTCCAAAGCCCTGCATGTAACTCCTCATCCATTCTCGAATTATGCCTATGTTAAGGAGCCATCCTTTGTATTTTTTAAACAGTATAACTAGTATGTATAGTTTATCTTAATATGTTTTATCTTATTCTCGAGGAGTTCAATTTCAGTTGTTTACTTTGCAGCTTCCATAGGAGTTGAATTTACAAACCAATTTCTTTAGAAAATTCTGATTTTCCTTAACATTTATTTTATTAAAATTCTTATTTGCAAAAGAAAATTCTCAAAATCCCTTTAAAGTTTCATCATAGGCACTTCAAAGAGACTTTATTCATTTTTTTTCTCTATATTACCGAACGAAAATTAAATCATAAGAAAAGTTGAGCCATAAGAAACATTTTAAAATTTGGTTCAATTAGGAATCTCATATCAGAGTATTTTCTTTCTCAGTGTATTTCCTTCTAAATGATGTGTTCTACTTTAAATTAGCATATTAAAAGGTCCTATTTATGAAAAACTTAATTTTTTCGATGTTGAAAACTATTGTATGTTGTAAATATGTTTTTATAACTATTGATAAATGTTGCAGTTATGCTGTAAAATTATTCCAGTAAATAATATGTATGTTCTTATTCTTTTAATTTTTTAACTGTGCATTCACCATTCAATAAGTTTTTCTAGGCACAAATTTCATGTTATGATGATTAAAGATTATTTTGTTTTTTGGAAATAATGCTTAATTTGGATGCTTCAAAAATTGCTTCATTTAAAGTTTTCTTAATGATTGTGCAAATAATTATTGTACTGTATAGACTCATTAAGCCTTGTACCTAAAGTTAAATTCGACATAAAAATTAATATCCTAAAGGTAATTTAATTCTTTATTGTCATATTTTTTTATTTTAAAATATATAAATGAACTATCAAAATATTATTTCATATTATGTATTTCATATTGATGAATATACAACATATTGATGAATATATTTTTTCACTATGTAGATTTTAAAAGAAAAAATAAAAATAGTGAGAAAGAAATTGAAACAGATTGTTGGACTCTTGAGGAAGAGAAGCATTTGGAGGAATTACTAAAAAAATATCCCCCTGAAAAAAATCAGAATGATCGTTGGGAAAAAATTGCTGAATGTTTAGGAAATCACACAGCTTCCCAGGTTATTTCCTGTAACATTATTGTTCTATTATTTTGCAATACCTCTCTAGTTATATTAACTTTGAGGCAAAAAGATATTATATTTTTATATAGTTACTTTTTCTTTAGTAATTTTATAATAAAGACTGCCTTTCATAATAAATATATTTGGTTAAAACAAATTTTCTTTGTTTAAAAAAGGAATCTGAAATTATTCCATTAATATTTGATGTAAAAATAAATGACAAGGGAATTGAAAAGTTTAGTGCAAGAAAATTCTAAGTAATATATTTGGTAAAAATCATAGAGATTCATTGGTGTAAGATTTTATTTCAGTTTCATTAAACTTCAAAATATTCATTTATCTTATTTAGACTTTAAATTTAGTACTGTCTGATAGTCTTTAAATGTTTTCAAGACGAAAGAAGTTTCTAAAATCATTTGGCTACTAAAAAGTGTGAGCATTATATTATGAATAATTTAAATGAGTGTTAGGGATTTATATGGATGGTGTTTTCTTCACTAGGAAACGCTGCAAGCTCGTTACCGCCTAATTTTCCGGGCTACTGTTTAGGTTGTATTTTAAAGCCATTTGGCATTATTGTGTTTTGAGATTCTTGAAAACAATGTATTTGATTACTTATTACTTATGTTTACAATGCTAACAATACTTGTGTTTACAATACTAAAAGTGTTAACACTAACGTAAGATGGTGCACAGCTTGCAACACGAACAAACAGTAATAAACAAATGGAAAGAGGCCAAATCAAGACTGCCAAAAAAGCGAGTTATTCAAAATCTAGCAACCATTTCACCTTTTTTAACAATATATCTTTAAATAACTAAAACAAATTTTCACTTCCAACTCACAAGAATTAAATAATAACATTAATATCTTATGAAATACAGCAGATTTGAGTTTAGAAATTATCTAATTAATTTTTTTTATTGAAAATAAAATTATCCGTTTGAAAATGTCGCCTCGCGGAATAACATGTAGTAAGCAGATGCAAACTTTCTAACCGGAACTAGAGCAGGAATACAGCTCGAGATTGTTATTGTTTACATTTCTACTGAAATCACCATCCATAGATTTAGCCAATTAAAGAACAAGAAATTAAGGCATTGTATAATATTTCTTTCCTATTGACACTGTGTGTATGTAAGCATTATGTAATTTATTTAAACACACTGAACTTTTTGTCAAAACCTTCATCCACTTAACTCTTCAATTAATATTGGATACATGTATTTCTAATATTTTGATTTCCTTATTTAGGTAAATAGTAAAGTCCAGAAAAGTTTTCCTCTATTCATTGGAAAGGATACATTTCTTTCAAGTGATAGTGATTCTAGAAAAGTAAATATTGCATAGTTTTATTTGATTTCTAATTAAATTAATTTAGTATTATTTTTTTGTTTAAGAAATATTTAATATTATAACATTAAGCACAACTTTGTTATTAATTTTTGTTTTGAGTAGCTGTTAAATTTGTTATAAATGTGCATTGAATTTAAATTATAGGGTGTGTGAGCTATAATTTATAAGTAAGCATTTTTACCTAGAATTCAATGTTTTAATCTAGATAAGTATTTTGATAATATGTGTATACTATACTACACTTTTAACATAACCAATCTCTAAGTTCCAGTTAATTAAAAATCTTGTTCAGTTTGATCAAAAATAAGTTCTTGTTTCATTCTTAATGTTAACTCTTTTATTAAAAAATATGTTAGTTATCATATCACTATAAAAAATAAAATGGATGATGAAAATTTTTAATAGTATATTTATAAAATTAATATGGTACATTATTGTTATATTTTAATGCTTATATCAAATAATTCTTTCGCTCCCTTTTTTAAAAAAAAAAAATCTATTGAAAAGCATTGATACCTATTATTACTTAACTTTATTGTGTTCTTTTTATCATTGTGGATTTTTATAATTTTAATTTTTTAACTCCTAAATCTTGTTTCTGAAAATTAATTAGTTGAGTACATTAAATATTAATAAACTCTTCATACTTTTTTTTAAATGTGTGTGCAAATTAGTTCTCTCTAATGATGTTTTAATAATTAAAATTTATTCTTAAAAATTATCTTTTAAAGAGCCTTCAATGCATGGATAACGAAACTAGATATAGGAAGTGTTAGTTGAAACCATCTTACCAATTGAAAGTTTTAATTTTATTTGTTAAACTATGGATTTTATTAATTTTTATTATTCTCAATAAAGTGAAGGGGAAAATAATGGTTTTGTTTAACTTAATAAATAGCCAAAATGTGACATAAAATTCAAAAGATAGCAATTTTTTATTTAATGATTCTAATTTCCTTAGTTCAATGTAGGATTTGTTACCTTATCTTGTCTTTCTTTTTGGGGAGCTCTTTAAGAGTGTTGTTCTTTCGATTATGGACATCAAATGAGCTTAGCTATAGTACTAACAAAATTCTTACGTTTGTTTATTTTTGGGGTTTATTTGTTTAGACCAGGGGTGTCAAACTCGCGGCCCAAGATGAGCATTTTTGTGACCCAGTCAATATATCCGAAGCAAATAAAAAATAAAATAGAAATGTGAATTAGAAACAAACCAGCATATAAAATTATAATATACTTTATTTATAAACTATACTGATCATTTTAAATCGTACGCTCGAAAATGTAAAATTCTAATTGGCTGAAATGGAGTTTGTTTCACAGTAGGCTATCAATTAGATAGTACATATTCAGAATTATCCTACTATAGCGAGGTACGTTGGTTATCTTGCTCCAAGGTTCTCAAAAAATTCTGGGATTTGAAGGAAGAAATATATAAGTTTTTACAAACTAAAAATCAAGATACAAGCTTGTTCTCTGATCAAATATGGTTGCAAGATTTATCTTTTATGGCTGATATAACCAAACACTTATCCGATTTAAATTTATTGTTACAAGGCAAGGATCAGATCATTATGATCATGTTTGACATAATTAAAGCATTCAAATGTAAACTATTTCCTTGGGAAAGGCAACTGAAAAATGACGATTTAACGCACTTCCCAACGTGCAACAAGGATAAATCTAGTTTAGATGTTGCTGCATCGTATCAAAAATATGCAGAAAAAAATTTCAAATCTTAGAACAGAATTTGAAACAAGGTTTAAAGATTTTAATTCTTTGGAAGAAAAATTTTGTTTGTTTTCTTCGATTTTCTATATAAATATAGACTCAGTACCCAGTTACATGCAAATGGAAGTGATTGAGATTCAGTGCGACTCAAATTTGAAGGCAAAAGTCATTGAAGTGGGTGTGCCTGAATTTTACGAATATTTACCGGAAAGGTTTGAAAATACTCGAAAATTCGCATATAAAATTACTTCCATGTTTGAAAGTCAGTGAGAACAATTATTTTCTGTTATGAATGGAAATAAATCTCCTGTCCGAAACCGTATTAATAACGCTCACGTTGGGTCAATTTTGAAAGTAGTCTCGGCCTATAAAATTTCTCCCGAAATAGAAAAGATGGTAGCAGAGAAGAGATGTCAAGTATCAGGACGTAAACAATAATTTAACTTTATATATGTTTATTACAATTCAAAATAAAAATATTTGTTTCCTATGAACATTGATTTTTTTTTGCGGCCCATCTAAAGTTAAGCATTGTTTATTTGGCCCAAGTTAGCTTTTGAGTTTGACACCCCTGGTTTAGACCTTTATGGTGTTTGCAGATTTGTCACCCAAGGAGCAGAGTTCATATTATTTATTCTTCTATGTTGATATCTGTGTGTAATTATTACAGTGATTGTCATATTTGTCTTTCATCCATCATCATATTAAGTTTATTTGTTGCATAATTGATGTATTTAATTCATGTATTTTTCGTTGTATCATGTTTATCTTTAAAAATATGTTGAAGACGTTGTGAATGTCTGTACACTTTCTAGTTTATAAAGTTACCATCTGTCCCCAGCGAATGAATCTTTTCATTCTTCTCGCAGTCAGAGTGTGTTAACCTTATGAGTTTTATTTTCGCACTTGCTACTATTTATTGCAAGTGTATCACAAGACTTATTAGTTAACTGTTGAAATATTTTACAAATAGCAATATTAGTTAAAATTTTAAAATATCTCACTAATAAAAAAAATTTTGACTAATGAACTTAATCACATTTTGCCTCGAAGAAGCAGTGCTTTTGATCTATAATATTAGGCGTCAATACCTTTCTTCTTAGGTTTTTCTTTTATCTCAGTTTATAAATGCTTCTTCATACTTTCATCTTGGCCTATCAAAAATAAACTATGTAATCAAGCCTAACGACAGTTCAATGATTATAGTATATTCACCAAAACTTAATAAAATAAAGCTTATAACAAAATTTTAAATTAGGATAATATTTTATATTAGTTTAAATTTTTCTTTGTTATAATTTAAAGTAATTTTAAGAATAGAATAAATTTAAATACTATGCTTTCTATTATAACAGTTATTGTAGGAGAAACTTGTATTTTAAATCGCTAAAAAGAGATAACCTTTAATTGCATTTTTTTTATATACAATATTTAGAAAAGGAAGAATGCTGGATTAGAGGATGAAATACAAGAGAAGAATAAAGGCATTTCTGAATCTGGAAGTGAAGATGAAGATTCTTTAGATTCAAAATTAGATATTTCAGTTAGTTTTGGTTTTCTATTCTCTACTTTTTGTTGTTCTAACTTTTGTTTCAAACAAAGATATGATTTACGTCACCTTGATTTCTTTTATCACAATAGTAAGTTTGAATTGTATTTTTTTCGGTTGTTGGTAAATGTTTCATTGTGACAACTATAATGTAAGGCAGCTCTAATATTTTAAATTTGAAAAATATTTTATTCAAATTTATGTTAAATATAAATAAAATAAATTTGAAATAATTTTGAATTAGAAAACTGCAGTCGTTAAGGTAAAATTAGAACTGTTTATTGGATGATATATATATATATTACAACAGAAAGCGTTGTGAGCTCATTGTGCAATCTTAATTTTATTGTATCTGTTTAATTGTGTAGCCTTATTTGACTCCCTGTGGTTTAGCTAGGTGTTTCAACGTCCCGCTGCAAGATCCGTGAAAGCAAAATTTCTAAATTAAAATAGAAATTATTTGGCATTGTATAGGTACTGTAAAGCTTTTTATAAAATCAAAATAGCTAAATAGTGTTTAATTTTATTTCTAGTGACGATTAAATAATAAATCTAATAAGTGTTTATAAGGACAATTTGAAGAATATCACACAAGAATTTTATTTCAAATATTTTTTATATTAGGAAAAAATATTTTCTGACTAGTGAAAACGGGCATTAAGTTTTTTGAAAGGTGAATATGTTTTCTTCTTCATCTGATGTCAGAAAATACATCAACAACTTTATCAAAATTTATTTATTGTGCTTTCTCTTTTTTAATTGACAAGCTAACTAAATTACTGAGGTTCTTGTGTTGTAGAACTTCTAAGGTAGCTCTTGATCAATTTTAATTTTGAGAATGATCTTTCAACTTTGGCCACAATAACAAATACAATTAAGTACATACAACGAGAACTGTTGCTAGAAGTCAGAAAACTGTTCTCAATCAATAGTAGATGAACAAGTTGTTTGATATCTACTAGACTTTTAATCTTACATCTAAATGAAATTCTTACTTGATTTGAGATTTAATTGAAAGAGAAGCATCTTAAGAAAATTTTTCATCTTCTATTTGTAGTTGCTCATCAGCGGAGGAAGCTAAAAAGAAAAGTTGTACAGTGGGGGACCGATTATCCAGAACGGTCGGGACCATCGCTATTCCGGATAACTGATTTTTCCGGTTTTCTGAATCGCTACAAAAAGCCGTTTTTTTATTGTTAAACCAGTTTATTTGGAAATAATCTTAAAAATAAGAAAAAACGATGAAGTAATACACTAATGATTATTTCCAAAATGATGGTAAGGTAAACATCTTTAAAAAAAGAAAGAAAAATCGTAAAATCTTACGAGGAAAAAAATTTTTTTTTTAAAAAATGGCGAGAAAATTTATTGAATTTTGTTACGGTTTTCTGATTTCCGGATAATGGGTTCTGTACTGTATCACTTTACTGGTCCCCTATTGATTTCATCCTCTTAAAACGACTTTCAAGTTGGGAATAAATTACATCTGTCATTGATTAGAATTATTCTTTTGAGTGAATTGAAGTAGTATTCTCCATATTTTAGTCTTTAACTAAAAGATCAAAAGCCTACTAGTCTCAGCAAGGTCATACACAGTATGTAGGTAAAGATATTCTAACTGTAAAGGTTTTGAAACAAACTTTATGTTCTCCAAAGCTTTATTTTTGTACTACTATTAACAAAACAAATCTAAAAGTATCGAGCAGTATTTTAAGGTCAATGGCATCATTCCTCTCTTTTAGATTTTTGCTTTTAAAAATAAATGATAATTCTTTCAGAACATCAGTAAATCTTTCTTTAAGAGCAATCACTGCTTCTTGCTTTCCTACCCAGCGAGTAGGATTGAATGCTTTCTATGTAATCTCTGATTTTGACTCTGAACATGTTCTCAGATTTTCCCGTTATACAATACTAAGACTAAAAAAGTTGTACACATTTTGAACTGTTTTAAAAAATGGCCAACTTTTTCTTTTTGCCTCTGCTGAATCCTAAAGCAGTGTTCCCCAACCCCCGGTCCGGTCCGTAGATCAAATGGCACTGGGCTGCCCATTTCATTGAAACTGAATTTAAATTCCTAGGTTTATACCCCAAATTAAAAATAAATCCCAGATTAAGAATAGTTCCATTAAAATTTTATTTATTGAAAAAAAAAGGGGCCCCCGAAGGTGGTGACATAAATTTTTTAAAAAGTAAAAAAAGAAAAGAAAACCACTGCAACTATTTTCTTTTTCAATTAAAAAAAATCAATCATCATAACTGTAAATATCATAAATAAAGCACGAAAGCGGAGCGAGAAATTTACATTGGAACTAATGAAGAAGAAAACAAAAACAAAACTTCGTCTTCTCTCTCGATTGTGACTAATTGATTTAAGTAAGTTAAAATGTTAAATCCCTTTATATTTATTTTTTGGTGTAACTGTATTTTATTTTGAAGGCATGTTTAAATACAATTAAATTAAATCTAAATCTGAAATATAAACAATCAACGTCCCCCCCAGAGCGGGCCGCGGTAAAATTATCAAATGTTGACAGGTCCGCGGTGATAAAAAGGTTGGGGAACACTGTCCTAAAGGACTAAGTTGAGATTGTAGTAGCACAATGAACATAATAAGCATGTGGTGTGGATTGCTTTAATTTCTGTTTAATCTAACTAAAAAATAATTCTAAACCTGTAACAATTAAGCATGATATATCAAATAATGATAGAATAGCAAGAAAAAAAAGAGCTTAACTAGATTTTAAATAACATTTAGTTGAGTCAGGAAACATATATAAACCAATCGTAGTTAAAGTTTAGTGAACTAGAAAAATGCAAAAATAAGTGGAATGGAAAAAAAAAAATGAATTAGATTAAAACTTGATTAAGGAGCCGAAATGTTACATTGTTCTCATGGTTTAACTATTCGAAGCAAGTTTTCCAAATATAGTAATCTCCTAAATTTCAAAAATCCAAGAAAAAAAAAGTTTTTAGGTAATTTTTTGTTTGTTTGGATTTTTTTTTTAAATTTTGGATTTTTCCAATACAAAAATGTTATTATCTTACTTAAGGTTTCTATCTAGCACCTTCATAATTTGTCATCTTTTTAGGATGATGAAATAAGTTCAGATCTACATGATACTGCGGAGTATCAAGAGTTACTCCTGTACAAAAGACTTCTTAAGAAAAGAATAAAGTCATCCACTATGATGCAACATTTTGGATTTAAGGTACTTATTCAATAATTTTTCTTTTTTTTAAAAATAAATAAACATAAAGATTTAAACTCACAACATATTAACTCATCCATATTTTACAGTGCAAGGTGTGTAAATCAGAGCCTATTGTAGGAATAAGATACCACTGTGTAGAATGCAATCCTTCAATAGATCTTTGCAAAGACTGTTTTAAAAAGTAAGTCTTACTAATTAATTACTTAATAATGTTAGTAGCAAAATTCTATTTGTTGGTATCAATTCTTTCCTGTTTTAATTAGAACAATATAAATTTGTCTTAAAAGTTTTAAAAGCAAATTGTTATAATTGATGTACATGATACTTGAAATTTGTGTATGGCTCCTAATCAAGTTGAAGTGTGCTAACTCATTTTCTTATTTTTGAATTAAATTATAGCAGGTTTCTAACCTTTTTCTACAAAAAAAATATTTCACTCTTTTTTCTTTTATTAAATAAACTTACACCTTAATATGTTTTTTAATGAATTATTAATCCATATTTAGAAGAAAAAAAAGAAAACGTTTGAAGTGGAACCTTTGTTTGAATTTTGTTGTATAATTTGAGTATTTTCTTAGAATTTTTTAAAATTGAGGAGTGCTAACACATTTTCTTATTTTATAATAAATTATAGCAGGCTTCTACCCTTTTTTTTTAAACTAAATAAACTTACATTTTAATATGTTTCTAAATAAATTATTAATCCATATTTTGAAAAAAGAAAACATTTGAATTGAAACCTTTGCTTGTTTGAAATTTATTAATCTTATTTAATTGTTTTGTTAGAATTTATTGAAATAAGTTTAAAAAATTGCAACATTCTGTTTTGAGTTTTATATTATTTTTTAAAAAAGGTATATATAAACAATACTTCTCAGCTGTTAAATATTAAACACACTGTGAACTAGAATTGTCTTATTAACTTTGTCACGCAATATGTTGCTTGTTGTCTTAGTAAATAATCCATTTTAGGTGCTAGTTAAAAAAATAAAATGTTGAGGTTTTTGAATCATTAACCCTAATTTTTTTATGTCATAGCTTGGTGTAGACAAGAATTGCAGTTCCAATTATTCCCTAAAGCATTTCTTAGCACTCCTAGTTAGAGTTTATCTATTACTTTGTATATTTTACTTGCAACCAACATAAATTAAGCATAAAAAACATTCAGTTCTGCTAATGCTAAGATATTTACAAGTAATTAGACTTGGTTATTTATTTTTGGTATTTGCTAACATTAAATTTCTTAATTACCTTTAAACTATAACCATTGTTTCTTTCAATCTTTTAGTTCCCCAGAAATTGGCGAGCATACATCTGATCACCAGATAGAAGAAATTCATCATTCTAATGCTGGGTTTTTAGACAGAGACTACATGCATTTTCTGGGCAATGATTATAACTATTTGGACCCTAATTACATGCCAGCTGCTTAATATTTTGTACACTATATTTATTTATTGTAATAAAATTGTAAATAAGATTAATATTCCATTCTCATTTTAGTAAATAAAAATCTGATCACATAATATACAAAATGTTTCGTTCAAATGCAGATTTTTTAACTTGAATTACATACATTTCTAAGTAATAATTTATGACTACTTAAATCAGACGCTAACTACATGATAGCTACAAATTATTTTATTCATTACTTAAACGTAGATAAATTTAATATTTTTATTCTCATTTTATAACCGATTTGTTAATTCTTTTCANTTGATCACAGAAGTTTCCGGAAATCAAATTTTCAAAGGTGGAACTTAAAAACACAGTTTATTTTGTTTGTAAGGGAGAGCCAGATACATTTTTTATTAGTAAATAGTTATAATCATAAACTGAAGAAAGAAAGACATATTTGTAAATTTTAATTACTTCTGCAGGTCATCATAGGTATGTGTAAAATTTTAAATATATTTTAAGTAAACTGAGAAATATTGAGAAAGAGGAAAAAACCTTGTTTACATTTTTTTCTAATTTTTCAATTTAAACTGTGTTTTTTTTTTTTTTTTTTTTTNTTTTTTTTTTTTTTTTTTTTGTTAACTCAAGAAATTTTCCGGAATTTTGACTTGGGCTCACAATCACCCCTGTAATAGTATATTTATAAAATTAATATGGTACATTATTGTTATATTTTAATGTTTCTGTCAAATAATTCTTTTCCTCCCTTATTTAAAAAAAAAAAAATCTATTGAAAAGCGTTGATACCAACTATTATTACTTAACTTTGTGTTCTTTTTATCATTGTATATTTTTAACTCTGAAATCTTGTTTCTGAAAATTAATTAGTTGAGCATATTAAATATTAATGAACTCTTCCTACTTTTTTTAAAATGTGTGTGTAAATAAGTTCTCCCTAATGATGATTTAATAATCAAAATTTATTCTTAAAAAATATCGTTTAAAGAGCTTTCTATGCATGGATAATAAAACTAGATATAGGAAGTGGTAGTTGAAATTATCTTACCAATTAAAAGTTTTAATTTTATTTGTTTAACTATAGATTTTATTAATCTTTATTATTCCCAATAATGTGAAGGGGAAAATAATGGTTTTGTTTAACTAATAAATAGCCAAAATGTGACATAAAATTCAAAAGATAGCGATTTTTTATTTTATTTATTTAATGACTCTAATTTCCTTAGTTCAATGTTACCTTATCTTGTCTTTCTTTTTGGGGATCTGTTTAAGAGTGTTGTTCTGTCGATTACGGATATCAAATGAGCTTATCTATAGTACTAACAAAATTCTTACGTTTGTTTATTTTTGGGGTTTCTTTGTTTAGACCTTTATAGTGAATGCACATTTGTCACCCAGGGAGCGGAGTTCATATTATTTGTTCTCCTATGCTGATATCTGTGTGTAATGATTACTGTGATTGTCATATTTGTCTTTCATTCATCATCATATTAAGTTTATTTGTTGCATAATTGATGATAGTTCATGTATTTTTCGTTGTATCATATTTATCTTTAAAAATATGTTGAAACGATTATGAGTGTGTACACTTTCTACTTTATAAAGTTACCATCTGTCTCCAGTGAGCGAATCGTCACAAGACTTATTAGTTACCTGTTGAAATATTTTACGAATAGCAGTGTTAGTTAAAATTTTAAAATATCTCACTAATAAAAAGATTTCTGAGTAATGAACTTAGTCACACTTAGCCTCAAAAAAGCCCTGCTTTTGATCTATAATATTAGACGTCAATACTCTTCTTCTTAGGTTTTTCTTTGATCTTAGATGATGCTTTTCTGGTGTTTCTTTATACTTTCTTGACCACTCAAAATAAACAATGTAATCAAGCCTAATGACAGTTCAATGATTGTAGTATATTCACCCAAACATTATAAGACAACTTATAACAAAATTTTAACTTAGGATAATATATCATATATTAGTTTAAATTTTTCTTCGTTATAATTTAAAATAATTTTAAAAATAGAATAAATTTAAATACAATGCTTTCTATTGTTACAGTTATTGCAGGAAAAACTTGCATTTTGAAGCTTTAAAAAGAGATAACCTTTAACTGCAATTTTTTTTTATATCCAATATTTAGAAAAGGAAGAATGCTGGATTAGAAGATGAAATACAAGAGAAGAATAATGGCATTTCTGAATCTGGAAGTGAAGATGAAGATTCTTTAGACTCAAAATTAGATATTTCAGTTAGTTTTGGTTTTCTATTCTCTACTTTTTGCTGTTCTAAGCTTTGTTTCAAACAAAGATATTATGTCACCTTGATTTCTTTTATTACAATAGTTAGCTTGAATTGTATTTTTTCCGTTGTTGGTAAATATTTCATTGTGACAACTATAATGTAAGGCAGCTCTAATATTTTAAATTTAAAAAATATTTTATTCAAATTTATATTAAATTTGAATCCTAATTGTGCAATCATAATTTTATTGTATCTGTTTAATTGTGTAGCCATATTTGACTCCCAATGTCTTAGCTAGGTGTTTCGATGTCCCGCTGCAAGATCCGTAAAATCAAGAGTTCTAAATTTAAATAGTAATAATTTGGTATTGTATAAGTACTGTAAAGCTTTTTATAAAATCAAAATAGCTAAATAGTGTCTAATTTTATTTCTAGTTACAATTAAATAGTAAATCTAATAAGTGTTTATAAGGACAATTTGAAGAAATAAAAGAAAATCAAACAAGAATTTTATTTCAAATATTTCTTATATTAGGAAAAAATATTTATTGACTAGTGGAAACGGGTATTAAGATTTTTGCAAAGTGAATGTGTTTTCTTCTTGATTTGATGTCAGCAAATACATCAACAACTTCATAAAAATTTATTTGTTGTGGTTTCTCTTTTTCAATTTACAAGCTAACTAAATTACTAAGACGTTCTTGTGTTGTAGAACTTCTAAGGTAGTTCTTGACAGGGTATGTAGCTTTTTTAAAAAGTGCTTAAAGGTGCTTTTTTTACTCGGGGTTTGTAAAAAGTGCTCAATTTTCTATCTTTTAAAAGAGATTTTTTTTTGCTGTATTGATTGTCGTTCTAAATTAGAAAAAATGCCTGATTTTCCCGATTTTCTCTGCAATTTTTATCAGAAGCTTGTTATTTTATCATGATTATATAAAATTGTGAAACTGTTTGTGAATTTTATTGATTTTATATTTATAAATTAAGAACTTTAAATGATAGAAAAAATTATTTTTATTACTGCACAGATCCTAATTATAATATTTTTTTGGAAAGTGATTAAGAATATTTTTTTGAGTGCTTAAAAAGTACTTAAAAGGTGCTTATTTTTTGTTAAAAAATGCACCCTGCTTGATCAATCTTAATTTTGAAAATGATCTTTCAACTTTGGCCACAATAACAAATACAATTAAGTATATACAACGAGAACTGTTGCTAGAAGACAAAAAAAAAAATGTTCTCATCAATAGCAGATGAACAAGTTGTTTGATATCTGCAAGACTTTTAATCTTGCATCTAAAAGAAATTCTCACTGATAGGATTTCAGATTTAATAGAAAGAGAAGCATTTTAAAAAAAGGGGTTGGAAAATTTTTCAGTTTTTATTTTAAGTTGCTCATCAGTAGAGGAAGCTAAAAAGAAAAGATTTTATGAATCCCCTATTGATTTCATTCTCTTAAAACGACTTTGAAGTTGGGAATAAATTACATCTGTTATTTATTAGAATTATTCTTTTGAGTGAATTGAAGTGGTATTCTCCATATTTTACATGTTGTAGTCTTTAACTAAAAGATCAAAAGCCTACTAGTCTTGACAAGGTCAAACGCAGCATGTAGGTAAAGATATTCTAACTGTGAGGGTTTTGAAACAAAATTTATATTCTCCAAAGCTTTATTTTGTATTACTAATAACAAAACAAATCTAAAAGTATCAAGCAATATTTTAAGTTCAATAGCATCATTCCTATCTTTTAGATTGTTGTTTTTAAAAATAAATGATAGTTCTTTCAGAACATCAGTAAATCTTTCTTTAAGAGCAATCACTGCTTCTTGCTTTCCTACCCAGCGAGTAGGATTGGGTGCTTTCTTAGTAATCTCTGATTTTGACTCTGAACACATTCTCAGATTTTCTCATCGTACAATACTAAGACCAAAAAAGTTGTAAACATTTTGAACTGTTTTAAAAAATGGACAACTTTTTCTGTTTGCCTCTGCTGCATCCTAAAGGAATAAGTTGAGATTGTAGTAGCACAATGAACATAATAAGCATGTGGTGTGGATTGCTTTAATTTCTGTTTAATCTAACTAAAAAATAATTCTAAGCATGTAGCAATTGATCATGATATATTAAATAATGATAGAATAGCGAGAGAAAAAAGAGCTTAACTAAATTTTAAATAACATTTAGTTGAGTCAGGAAACATATGTAAACCAGTGGTAGTTAATAGTTTAGTGAACTGGAAAAATGCAAAAATAGGTGGAGTGGGAAAAAATGAAATGGAATAAATTGCTGAAATGTTACATTGTTCTCATGGTAAAACTTTTAGAAGCATGTTTTCTAAACATAGTTATCTCCTAAATTTCAATATCCAAGAAAAGAAAGTTTTTGGGTAATTTTTTGTTTGTTTGGATTTATTTTCTTCAGTTTCATAATTTTTCCAATGCAAAAATGTTATTATTTTACTTAAGGTTTCTATCTAGCACCTTCATAATTTGTCATCTTTTTAGGATGATGAAATAAGTTCAGATCTACATGATACTGCGGAGTATCAAGAGTTACTCCTGTACAAAAGACTTCTTAAGAAAAGAATAAAGTCATCCACTATGATGCAACATTTTGGATTTAAGGTACTTATTCAATAATTTTTCTTTTTTTAAAAAATAAATAAACATAAAGATTTAAACTCACAATACATTAACTCATCCATATTTTACAGTGCAAGGTGTGTAAGTCAGAGCCTATTGTAGGAATAAGATACCACTGTGTAGAATGCAATCCTTCAATAGATCTTTGCAAAGACTGTTTTAAAAAGTAAGTCTTACTAATTACTTAATAATGTTAGCAGCAAATTTCTATTTGTTGGTATCAATTCTTTCCTGTTTTAATTTGAACAATATAAATTTGTCTTAAAAGTTTTAAAAGCAAATTGCTATAATTGATGTATATAATACTTGAAATTTGTGTATGGCTCCTAATCAAGTTGAAGTGTGCTAACTCATTCTCTTATTTTTGAATTAAATTATAGCAGGTTTCTAACCTTTTTCTACAAAAAAATATTTCACTCTTTTTTCTTTTATTAAATAAACTTACACCTTAATATGTTTTGTTGTATAATTTGAGTATTTTCTTAGAATTTATTAAAATTGAGGAGTGTTAACACATTTTCTTATTTTATAATAAATTATAGCAAGTTTCTACCCTTTTTTTTAAAACTAAATAAACTTACATTTTAATATGTTTCTAAATAAATCATTAATCCATATTTTGGAAAAAGAAAACATTTGAATTGAAACCTTTGCTTGTTTGAAATTTATTAATCTTATTTAATTGTTTTGTTAGAATTTATTGAAATAAGTTTAAAAAATTGCAACATTCTGTTTTGAGTTTTATATTATTTTTTAAAAAAGGTATATATAAACAATACTTCTCAGCTCTTAAATATATAACACACTATGAACTAGAATTGTCTTATTAACTTTGTCACGCAATATGTTGCTTGTTGTCTTAGTAAATAATCCATTTTAGGTGCTAGTTAAAAAAATAAAATGTTGAGGTTTTTGAATCATTAACCCTAATTTTTTTATGTCATAGCATGGTGTAGACAAGAATTACAGTTCCAATTATTCCCTAAAACATTTATTAGCACTCCTAGTTTGAGTTTATCTATTACTTTGTATATTTTACTTGCAACCAACATAAATTAAGCATAAAAAACATTCAGTTCTGCTAATGCTAAGATATTTACAAGTAATTAGACTTGGTTATTTATTTTTGGTATTTGCTAACATTAAATTTCTTAATTACCTTTAAACTATAATCCTTGTTTCTTTCAATCTTTTAGTTCCCCGGAAATTGGCGAGCATACATCTGATCACCAGATAGAAGAAATTCATCATTCTAATGCTGGGTTTTTAGACAGAGACTACATGCATTTTTTGGGCAATGATTATAACTATTTGGACCCTAATTACATGCCAGCTGCTTAATATTTTGTACACTATATTTATTTATTGTAATAAAATTGTAAATAAGATTAATATTCCATTCTCATTTTAGTAAATAAAAATCTGATCACATAATATACAAAATGTTTCGTTCAAATGCAGATTTTTTAACTTGAATTACATACATTTCTAAGTAATAATTTATGACTACTTAAATCAGACGCTAACTACATGATAGCTACAAAATATTTTATGCACTCAAGGGCGCCGGCAGCGGGGTGCAAGGGGGTGCACTTGCACCCCCCTGGCTTTTTTAAAGCAATTAAAGAGATACAGAAAAAAAATTTGGTTATAAAATTTTGTTTATTAAAAATATTTTTATTCAAGAACAAATAATTAAGTAATTATTGATACACAACAATTAAAAAATTGTATAGTCAAACAAGAATTGTAATCATCTTGTTAACTGTCCAAATCTGTTTATAACTTTTTCAATGAATTTTGAGTAATCTTTTCTTATGCACAATGAGCATGCACAAACTACTTAATTTCTCGTGAAACATTGTAGGCGGATTCTGTGTTTTGATGCTTCGCATTGTACTAAAAGTGCGTTCAATAGTGCATGTAGTAGCTGGAAGAGTTAGGCCGATTTTGACTGCCTCCCCGATACAGCTGGATAAAACGGTGTGGCCTGAATAACTAAATCGATGTATTCGAGGGATTCATAAGATATTGAAATAGATGAAAAAAATTAACAGATGGAAGTATATGTAATAACAAAAAACAGAATATTTTCACTTTTTTTAGGGGGGAGGGAAATTTGTTAGAGGGTTGCACCCCCTTTTATATTATTCTGCCGGCGCCCTTGTATGCACTACTTAAACATAAATAAATTTAATATTTTTATTTTCATTTTAAAACCGATTTGTTAATTCTTTTCATTAACAGTGTATATATAATTCTTAATGTTTTCCCCCTTCTCAGTTTATCTATATAAATTTGAATGACTCAAATCAAAATTTAGAAATTTTATAGGCTGTGAATAAATAATTTTAAAAAGAGAATAGATTTAAATTTTTTGAATATAATTTAAAATAGGTAAACTAGCTATGAACCTTGATTTAAATAGAACTCAGGTTTAACAAGGGAATTTTTAAGATTTTTTCCCCCAGTTTAATAGTAAAAAGCGTATATAAAACCTGTTAGAAAAGTGTTTGGTTCATTGTGGAAATTTCTTTATCTTTGAAAGGGTAAAAAACATCGATTTAGTTCAAACATTGCATATCGAGCAGTGGCGGCCTTCCAATTAGGTAACCTTGGTTTGAATCTCAACGATGGCTGGCTAATACGAATTCCGCACCCAGCTTGCACTGACCACAGTGCAGACTTAAAATATTCTCAGTGGTAGACAGATCATGGGTTAGAGTCGCCTTACCATCTGACTAACTGTGGGAGGTTTTTCTCTCAGCCTAACACTAAGTTCACAAAAGCAAATTTCTCCTAATACTTGATTCAGGAACTCCCCTGTCTTCCGAATTAGGTTCGAAATTGCACGGCTATAGAGCTCAACACTGGTAATCGTAAACTCAAAAATTGTATCGGCTATTCAACGACAGTTATAAAATAAAAAACATTGCATATCATGTAAGCAGAGCTGTAATGGACATGGGGATAGAGCGTTCGCCCTCCAATGAGGTAACATGGGTTTGAATCTCAACAATGGCTGCTTAATATGAATTACCCACAGTGCTGATGTAAAATATCCTCAGTGGTAGATGGATCATGGGTTAGAGTCTCCTTGCCGTCGGGCTAACCGTGGGAGGTTTTGAGATTTGCCTCTCCATGTAATGCAAATGTGGGTTAATTCTATCCAAATTCCCTCCATGAAGGTAAATTTCTCCCAATACTTGATCCAGAGGTTCCCTTGTCTTCTGAATTTGGTTCAAAATTACAAGGTGACGGAGTTGAACATTGCTGGTCGTAAATTCAGAATTGGGTTGACTGTTAAACGACGGTTACAAAATAAAATATCATGTAAGCAATACAATGTGATATAGAATTCCTCATATTTTTTTTCTCTAATTACAAAATTTCAATAACTTACAGAATATGTTATGCAAACTATTGAATAAATCCTATACCTACTGTTGTGTGCATGTTAAAGCCTAATGTTTGTAAAACACAGAAATTCTGAAAATTCATAGCAGAAAACTCAAGGGCATTTTTCCGTACTAAATAATATTAAATGTATAAATTATTTTTATAATATTTTCAGGAGTAATAAGATCAGTCATGGAAGTTAAAAGCTACACATTTATTTTTTCTTTATCAGAAATTACTTAGTTTGATAAATGTAAAACAAAATCTTAATTTCATGTGAAAAAAGTGGTATTTCTATAATTATAGAATTAGCAATGAAATTTTTTTTTATATTTATGGTAACGGAAAGTGTTGTGAACACACAAAAGACGCCTGAGAATATATTTCAATGTGCAACTAATTTTTAATTCTTCGAGTATTTGACAGGAGTGTAATTATTTATAATTACAAAATCTAGTTTAAAAAACTTTAAGAGCTGAAAATATTAAACTTAAAACATACATAATTATGTAAAACTAATAAGACATCATAAGACAGTATTATTATTTTTTAAACAAATTTGTTTGAACAAAGAAATGGCAACCAGTGTTACAAAATCTATTGAAATGAAACTGTCTTTGCAACTACCAAGGTGCTGATGTTAAATGCTATTTAATTTGTAACTGCTTTAATTATTAAATTATACCCCTTATCAAGAAAAATTTTTTTTTTCATTAACTGATTATTTGCAGCACATAGATACCTTTTCACATGTTGTTTTTCTTGCCAAAAATTCAGTTTTTGAAATTGTTATTTAACAGGACAATTGTGTATTAAGGAGAAAGTTTTATATGAATTTGTCAAAGTGCAAAATATATAATCTTTAGGGAAAAGATGAAGTGATAGTGGCCCAAAAAGGTGCATTTTTTAGTCCACAAACATACTGGCATGAATGGAAAACTATAATAGAAGGAATAATAAATGAAAAGAATATTGGAAATTTTAGCGATTAATCTATAAGTTAATCTCAAAAGTGATCAAATTAGACAAATAATCTACTAGAAAAACATCTTTCTATTTCTAATGATATAAGATTAGAATTGTATTTAAAAAGTTAATTGGCTAATAAAATGGCTGATGCATAAATGAGAATGAATAAAAATAAGTGGAAGCAGGCTTGAATTGGTGGACAAGACAAGTTGCACACAACTTTCTATGATATATTGCACTTGCTACAATCTCTTTTTCTGTTTTCAAATACAAGATCTGTATTTTTTGGAAGGCAAAATGATCACTGCGCCATTTCCTTAAAAGAGTGAAAGATTTTACTTGCTATGGTGATGTTAGACATTTTTAAAGATAGATAAAATAATAAGCATATAAAAGCTTATTATCCAGCTAAATTTTGTATTCTTAATCCAAGTATATAAAATTTTGTCATTATTATGTAGTAGATGAAAAGTCAATAAGACATACTTCAATATTTAAGTTTTTTATTAGAAAATAATAAAAGTTCATAAGTAGATCATAACAGGCTATTAAGCTCCTTTTTATTGCAAGTAACCTCTGTAAGAAAAGAAAAAGACAATTTAAAAATACATAACTAGATTAAATACAAAATTATTATAAAATATGTGATTTAAGTGACATTTTCAAATCTTTATATTGCATATTTTTAATACAATGAACTTAATCAAGTATGTGTATTACATAATGCAATCACATTAAAGTTAAAATTTTGCTGATCAATTTTTAATTGAAATAAATGTAAAAAAAATCATTATGTATTTATATTTAAACTATACAGTTGAAGAATTTAAGTTTCACATTAGTATTTGACAAACATTTTACAGCCTGTACATAGTAAGTTTCACAACTCAGAAGAAAAAATATCATATATGCATTTTTTCACATAATATTTTTGTACAAATTGCAGGAAAAAATTAAAGTTGCAGCCAAAAACTATATTACATAATTACAATAATAAAAAATTATGACACCCTTCCATTGAAATAGAATAAGAAACAATGGAAATTTAATATACTTACGGAAGTTTCATTCTCATAAATACCCAACAAGTTGCAAAAGACACTAAAATGCAGATGAATCCAACACAGATAAGAAGTATCCTGTTTAGTTTTGGAGTATTAGGATTATGCGTATGATCCAATATAACAAATCCAAGGCCACCCATAGTAAATAAAAAGCTTGAAGCCAAACCTTCCATAATATACTGCCCATTTACACGATACGGCAAAAAGGCTACCTATAATAAATATTCCAAATTAAAAGATCATTTAAAAGATTACTTGCTAGTTTAGAAAATATTTAGACAATAAAACAGATAAAATAAATAAATTTATGTGTAAGATTGAACAAATTTTATGCTTTATAGTATAAATGCCCTAACTTGACAATCATAAAATCAGTTTTGCAACATTTATAGCTAACCTTGTATACCTACTAAGGATTTATTCCCAGCATATTACTAATGAATTTTTATTGGAACTTCCACATTTAGAAATGATAATAATTATAAATTTATTAACAGGGTATGCATTCAAATATTTCAACAAAAAATAAGCACCTTTTAAGTACTTTTTAAGCACTCAAAAGATATTTTTAAGCACTATATACATTAACAAAATTCAAAATAATTTTCAAAGACTTTACATGATCATGATAAAATAACTAGTTTTTGACAAAGAACTCTTTTTCTTGATTATATTAGCCACTAAAAAATGATCAAGAGACATTTTGGTTCGATTTCAGAGGGTGGAAAATGAAGCTTGAAATTGAGAATATCTTGAAAAATGCAGCAGAGTTGCACATGAGAATGCAATTATCTCACCGAACCCAGCTCACTATACGCACATGCGGGCTCGCAAGTATTTCATCAAACCTGTAAAATGATTGCCGATTTCATACGCTATGGACCGACGATAGGCCGAAATGGATTGTGGTTGAACTAATTGTGAAAGTGTTGAATAGAACAATGTGAAAAGCACACTTTTGCAAATTACATGGCGAAAATTGACATAGTAAAGAAAAAAATCTCATTTTCGAAAACGAAAAATTAAGCACTTTTTAAAAACACCCAACGAAAAAAGCTCCTTTAAGGGCTTTTAAAAAACGAAAATAAGCACTCTTAAGCACTTTTTAAAACGCTATGCACCATGATTAAAATAATATAAATATAAAAATAATGATTCAGAAATTCGCTAAGAATTTAACTGAGTATTTTGATAAAACAGCAGACAGAAATTTAAGATTGTTTTGGATAATGTTTGGGTCTCTTAGAATAAAATATATTTTTAATATCTTGATTGCTGGCTCTGTGGAATGTGTGTGCTTTATTAAAAATGAATTAGTAAAATCAAATTTTATGCCTCATACTGTATCACAATTCCTTATACAGTGAAACCTCTCGGGAGAGACCACTCTCTGTTCCACAATAAAATGGTCGTTAATGGAAGTTCTTAGGGGTTACCTTCATTGACTTCAAAATGTTATCAAAAGTACATGATATTTTGCAAATGATTTTAATTTTAGTTAGTGTCATTTTCTTGGTGTGGAAACGCCACCTGTGTTGGTGTCATGAAAACCGGATCGATAAATTAAATTAAGCATCAATAAAAATGACCTCTACTGATATAATTATGTGTAAATATAAATTTACCAATTATAAAAGATAGAATTATTTTAAATAAATAAACAATTATGTTTTTGATTAAAGTTTGCATTTAATTTTCTATCATAAAAATTAGTTAGCCTTAGAAGATGAGAAAAGGTTTGTTTGTTTAAGATACTAAATTTTTTTTAAAAGAAACTTATTTTTTTCTAATTTAATTTTTAATTCTAAAAATAAATCATTGCTTCTGCCAAAATTCTGTCTTAGCCAATGTCAAAACGGATACATTTCAAAAACAAAAAATTTTTAAATCTGAATCTGTTAATGTAATTTCAATTCTTTCAGTACTTCTCAGATTCAAAAGAGTTTGTTTCACATTTCTCTTTTGAATCTGAATTTTTGTATTTCATATTCAAAGGACAAAATTTTACATTTTCAAAGATCTTTAAGCAATCCAAACTTATTTTTAAAATTTAACCCTCTCCAATTCCCATATTTTTAAAAATTTTGAAAGAAAAATATATATATTAAATCAAGAGGTTCTCTTATACAGATGTTGATTAAAAATTATTGTCTTACTGGTCGAGAATGGCCAAATTCATCCACTGTAGATCCAATGCTTGGTGGTTCAACAATTACATCATAAATGACACCTGTAAAATATAAAGCAAAGTAATATATATTTATAATAAGCTATGATATAATAGTTCTAATCTTAGTAACAGCAGAACATTACATAGTTCTACTTATACAAATAAACATACACATTATAACAATTTAATTCATGAAATAGAATGAATGAATTCATAACTCTTACGAAAGGATGGTTTAATAACAGGGCAAACTCGTGTGATCACCAGTAATAGGTTGTGATTTTTTCAGCCAGTGAAGTCTGATTCCAGTCAAGTGAACTTATTTTAACAAAATATAATGTCCAAAGAATAAGAAAAAAAATTTGAAAAAAGTTTAATCGGAATAAATTTATACTGAGCTATGTATGAATAAAGCAAAAGTAAAGCAAGCACAAATAAAGAATTTTCGTGGAAACATTATTTGTGCTTTATTTACTTTGTTTTTCGCTTTACTTAAAAGTTTTGTGGTTGAAATTGTAGTTTGTGGTTCTTTTTTGCGTGAAATTCTAGGTTAATTATTTGTTTTTAAATATCCTTCAAATGTGTTCTGAAACATAAAACAATGAGATAAAAACTAACTTGACACAAACGAGAATTCATTGATGCAATAAAAGAGTTACGATATTTTTACTAACCTGAAGTAAAATAGCTTAAAAGTATCAAAATATTATTATCATGGCATAATTTTGTCCTTATAGTTAATTTTTATTTTTTAATCTTATATTTTAGGACCTTTCTGTCTTTTGATCAAGGCAGGAAAAACTACATCTTTTTCTATAAGCTTTTAAGTATTTCTGTCCTCATGGACAATTAAAAAATAATAATATTTGTAATTTTAAAACACTGAGTAATATCAAAGTATATGTTTTTCTTTTAGGCTACATTTGAATAATCTAAAGATAGTTAAGAATAACAGGATTATGAACAGGAAAAAATATTTTTGTAGCAGAAATGTACAAAATGGGTTGGGGAAAAAAATTTCCAAGTAAAATGTTTAAAATTGTAATATTATTAGAAGTTGAACTCATTGATATTTCGCTCCTTTTTTAGTTAATTAGGAATCTTCATATGATATTATACACTAAAACTAGAGATCTTTTGATGCTAGTTTGTTTTATCGCATATTTTTGAAATTAGAAAACGCTTCTACATCATTAATAGGGAACTGGAAACTCCTTCAATTTTTACGTCACAGTTGTTAATCTAGAAACACAATAAATATTTAAAAAATATTTTTAATGCAGAAAAAATCCATAACTGGAAATAAGATTTTTCTCTTTGGATAACAGGTAATGTTTTTCAAGATGAACAAAGGATCAAAGCATGATAATACAAAAATATACGTAATAATAATAGGTCAATAATATTTTGTTATTACTTAGGGTTTGAGGAGCATTTCGGCATTGGTTCATACTTATTACCTTCACTAACATGCCTAAAGGTTTTTTTAAATTGCAGAAATTACACAGGAAAATAAAAGGGAGAATTTTGAAAAAAGGTACTGTAGGTATTGAGTGAACGAATGAGTTTAAAATACTCTATTTTAGTCAGGTTGATAAATAATTAATACAGTTTAGTCAATGTCAGTCTAAAATCTATTGAGCAAATATTTAAAGACAATCACTCCACTGATTTTTGTTATTTTTTCTTCGTTTTTTTTAAAACAAATCAAAAGCTAGATGTTTATTTGTGATGTAAGAAAAAAGTTGAAGTAAAAGAGCCATAGATCTAAACGTACCTCCACAAACCAAAAAGTAAGAAATTAATACTAGAGCATAAACAAACATAGCACTTGGTTTATGAAACCATGACGGTCTTTTAAGTTTTAAGCATGGAATTTCTAGGACTGCAAAAGGTAAACTGTATAGAGTTTCCATTTTGATTAAAATTTAATAAATAAAGCCTCACACTCAAACGAATACTTAAATTTATCGCAAAAGATCTCAAACAAAACTACACGTAGCTACGCCGGGTTTGTTTATTTTTTGCTGCTATCAGTTCTTGTTTTAATAATGCCAAAATGAATAACACAAACTTTAAACTAAATAAAAATCATTGAAACATTGCAAATAATAAAAATTCTCAAATCTAAAATTGTTTTCAAAACTTATAATAAATTTCCTTTTTTTTTGTTTTCAAAGTAAAATTTTTTATCTTTTAAAGGACGCTTTTTAAATGTACACGCCCATTGATTAAGTATACGCCTCTTTATTTTGAAAGAAGGCGGAGCTAAAAATACATGATTTAATAATCAAATTGATGATTGATGTTCGTAAAGTTCAACGAGTAAGGTAAAGATGAAAATGATTTTTACGAGATTATAGTGGTTATGTTTATCTTGGAGTTATAAATTGTTATTTTCCTATTAAATATGAATTTGTTATTATCCTGTCGACCGTCTTTTGTTACTTATAAAAATGCTGGAATTATTGAGAAGTTAAGACCTGTCATTTTAAGTCAACCATGTAAACAATTATATTCCACTTCAAAAGGTAGATACTTTGAAAAGCTTTTCGTTGTTTCCAAACACTTTTATGATAATGAATTTCAGAAATGCATGCATAATTTTTTGAATGAAAAACAGTGATTAAAAAACTATGAAACCCAGATTTATTTGTGTACTAGGATCCGAATGTGTATGTGACCTTAACTTTTCAAATATTTTACTTTTAATTAGAGGTCATTTTAAATTTAATTGCTATTAAAACAATTCTACCTGTCATACTATGTTGTTTGATATGTAGTATTCAAGAGCCTGTCACATGTCTTTTGTTTTAACTAGTATCTAGTTTCCTCTTAATTCTTTATTTGGTACAGCTGCAAGTGTAGTTAGATAGTATACCATAAAGATTGAAAATGAACTTGTTATAAAAAAAATAACCATTTTGTTCATTTTTTGTCACGATTTAACTTAAGATTTGATATCAGTGTGATCATATGAGTTACATATATATATAATAAATAAATAAATACAAGAAAACACGAAGAAAGTTAAGAAAAACAATAAGTTTCATTTATTGCGCTTAAGCTGCAAGTAAACAGAACTCATTAGATAAGTTTAAAATGAAGAATAAAACAAAGAAAAATAATAGACATATGAAAAAAAAGAGGGGTGGGGGGGGGAATAATAAGTAAAAAAATAACAAGCAACAGTTTATTTAAAAAAAAAAACGAAATGTTAATTAAAAAACCGGAAAAAAAGATATAATCTTTTCTTCAGCCCACACGATTATATCCGCAAAACAGAGTGCTTTCTGATATTGTATCAATAAAGCCAAAGCTAAATATATTAATACAATTGTGTGAGGAGCACTCAAAAAATATTTTTATAAAAATAACAACAAATAAATTAGATCACAAAAAGTAAAAATAACATGTAAAAACAGATAATAAAATGAAATAAAAAGAAGGAGGACTATAAAGCGAAAAATCAGATCAACTTACATGGACGGATATTTTTCAAGAATGATTTAAAAAGTGTTTTTGCAGAAAGATTGCCAGATTACAAAAGATGAAAACAAAAGCGGGTTTTAAAGTGCGCAAATTAAAGCGCACTTTAAAACCCTCTTGTTACACTCAATTTGCGCTTTTGTTCAAGGTTCAAGGGGATGACCTAAAAAGTGTTAATTAAGATAAGCTGCAAAATCTGACACAAAAACATATGTTCTCTGAATAAACATGTCTTTTATTTTCTCGATCGATTTGAATTTCTAACCCCCAGAATATAGGGGGTAGCCGCAATTTGCGAAATATGGTCCCAATAGTTTGGTCAGGTGAGGGTCCAAAAGTTTGAACCTTTTATTGCTAATTTTTTTTGCACATTTCGCTATATCTCCGGAACTTCTTAAGTGAATTGACACACAATTATAAAATTTGTTTGTTCAAAATAAAATTTTGTAAATATTTATTATATCTTATATAGTGATAATCAAAAAATTTTGAGTAGTAAGGTCTAAATTTTTTTGCATAATTTTAAAGTATTTAATTTTAAATTCTAAAATGCAAAATTCGACCAAAATCAGTCGACTAGTTCCTGAAAAATCAAATTTTAAATGTATGACTTTTTTAAAATTCGATTTCTCAGGAAATATTTAGCTGATTTTGCTGAATTTTTGTATTTAGCCATGTAAAATTACAAACTATGTATCTAATATGAAAAGAGCTATAATGCTAATAAAAAGAGGTGTAAAGTGAAAAAATTGCAAACGATTCTGTAAGAGGATTGGAGTTTAATAGGAAAAGGAGAACATAAAGAAGTAATTATGTTAGTCACGTTAACTTCTTTTCATTCATTACACATTTCGGATTTCACTTTATAAACTAATTTTTACTATGATAGGTTTTGTTTTTCTTATTTATTTTCAAGTGAAAGAAATTAAAAAAAAAAAATCTAACTGATGCTTTTAAAATTGTGTGTTCAAAAAAATCTGGAATATCAGGACAAAAGGCTGAAAATGAGGACTGAATATTTTTTATCAGAAATATCAGGACAACTACGTAACCCGATTTGATTAAGAAACTTTTTTTTAAAAATTATTTTATGCTTTTTCGCATTTGACTTAATATTTTTTGAATCAAGTTTTTATTAAAAAATATTTCATTATTACCACCAATATTTGGAGCATGTACCATTAGAGAAATCATTTGGAAAAAAAAATTGCATAATTCAGAAAAATAATTTTATTTTCAATAAATAATTTTATAATCTTTATGAAGCAGATATGTTATATCAGGTAGAATAGATAGAAACATTTGGGAGTAGATAATTAAAATTTTATTAGAAATAAAAGTATTTTGAATGTCCCACTGATTCATGCAAATAAAATTTTTCATAAAAATATAGTTTAATATTAAATTATGAATAGCAAATTTATTATTCCTTATGATGATATATTATTGATATTTTTATTTATCATTACATTTTAGGTCACAGACCTAATACAATTGACAAGTACTTGTTAGTATGGATGAAAAAGTATCCTTCAGTCAAAGAAGTCCCAGACTTTGTTCGGTGAGTATTTACAAAATAAATTAATTTCAATGCAGTTGCAATAAATTGGTTTCTACAGTAAAATACATACAGTTGAATTCAGCTATTTTATAACTTAGATGTTCTATATAGTGGCAAACAGGTGTGTGGGTCCTTTAAGCAAACTTTTTGATAAGATGTCCTTAAAAAGTGTAATCACTGTAGGTAACCAATAACTTTTTTAACTGAAAAATTTTAAATCCATTTTTCAAATTAACTTTAATTTAAATGTAGGATAAAATTATTTTATCGGGAAAAATAATTCTTAATAAAATGTTCCTAATTCTTTCTTAGTTCAATGTTCAAAAAAGTTAATCAAGCAACTTATGTAATTTACCTTTTGTTTAACTCAATATTTCAACAATACATATTCCAATACTTACAGTTATTACTAAAAAAATACTTTTTATTTTGCTATAAAAACTCTTACTATTTTCTATATTGTTTAATTTTATTAGGCAAGTTTTGAAAAAATTTGTTACAGTAATTTTTTATTTCCAGACCAGACATGATGGAGAGAGTTCGGAACAAGTCCCGAATCAAAATCACTATTTATATGATGATCGTCACAGGCATTGTATGTGTATTTATGATATTCAGTGGCAAGAGAGCAGCTAAAAGAGGAGAGAGCATTCGAAAAATGAATCAGGATTGGCACAAGGAACAGAATGAAAAGAAGTAATTTTGTTGAGTTCAACTTTAGCAATAATATATCATTGTTTAGTGGAATAATGAACCCATTTGAATATTAATTTTACTCTTATATCAGTTAAATATTTTGAAAAAAAAATTGTTATTTTGTTTGTAAAAAGCAGTTGTGAATTTAAAATAAAATAAAAACGTTTTTTGTTGTATCATTGTTTTTAGTTCTTTTGAAAGGTTCAATAGGAAACAAAAGAGAAATTTGTTTTTCTCCAATGGAACATGACATAGCTCTATGCAAGATCTTTACAATATTATTATAGTTTAAAGATTTATTTTCATTGCATATTTTTAGAAATTATGTATTAGCTAGTCATTTTAATATTCAGTAGTATGGGCAAAATGGTTTAAGTATCTTTTTTGAGAAAAAAATGTAAAATGAAAATAACTGGCAGCTTTTAGTAATTGTAATTTTCGAAAACTGCCTATATTACCTATTTTAAATTAGTAGGAACTAAATACATTCTTTAAAATAAAAATAAAAAGTTTACACAGTGTAAAATATCTGTAATAAATGAAAGAACATTGCTACAAATTATTTCTCTGAAACTTTTATTTAAAAAATATTACCTTTAAATTTAAACAAATATGATGGATTTAAATATTTTAGGATAAATAATTTCAGCATTTGATTGCATCAGTACAAGAGACTTAAAACTATTTTATTGTATATCTAAAAAAAATATTTTAACTTAACTGCATTCTTATGCTGAAATGTATATTAAACTTAAATATTTTAGAAAAGATGAATTCTTATACTCAAATGCTTATATGATAACTTAAAACTGTAACCACAAAGATAAAATTTTATTCTTGTTACCCACAAAAATGTCAGTGTTTTGTTATCTTAAAATCATTTACAAATCCACAGATTTTTGATTGGAAAGCTTAAGAATGCTTTGAAGAAAATTCTGATTAGATCAGCACTGTATTTCACAGTTACTAAAATGTTCAGAAAAAGTGCATTAAAAAAAAAGAGACACTTTTTGTAACTACCACATCATATATCACTAACAGTTGGTTAAAAAAATGAACTAATTTATGGAAACTTGGTGGTCCTGTGGATTAGATTTCATTTCATAATGGTCCAAGGAGGGTCTTATTGGTCTCAGAGTTGTGGTTTCCAATTATTTCAAAAGCTGAATATTTTTCACAATGTCAATGTTAGTCTGCTAAATTTCCTCATATTATATGTAGAATTTTTCTAACGCCTTTTTTTAAAAATCCTTTTAATTTCATTCTGAAATTTTTTTCTATCACGAATTTAAACTAATAGCTAATTTATAGTTCTTTAATCTTATCACAAAATTTTAAACCAGTATTTCCATCCTAAACAAAATATATTCAGTATAATATTCACCTGCAGTGGATTCTTTCTCACGTTGGTCTCTATGGCAACGAGGTTACAGCCACAGCTAAAGAGGGTTACAGCCACCCACACCCTACCTCTTCTGATCTTACCTATCTTAAACTTTACTCCCTGAAGAAATCCCAGCTTCTCAGGGACTGGCTGATTCCCCCCACCCACCATTGGTACAAGGGAAATAAGCCTGGAGTTTCTTTGACTCTTTCCTTTGAAAGGAGAGTCTGCACCACCCTCTCCCGCCTAGCTACCGGCCATCTAAAAGGTTTACTACTATTTCCCGAAAGTTTACTAAACCTACCCCCTAAATGCCATAAAGACCGGGCTTCCGGCGATCATATCCTGGGCTGTCTTGGTCTTCTTTGGGAAGACATCTACTCTACTCCTCTTTTGATCTTCGATTTCATAGATCTGTTCTGACTTCGTCAGGCCAGAAGAGGATAAGTAACAACAAAATTTTGAGAATTCTCAGTAATTTTGGTGTTAATGAATAAAACTTAAATGTTTTAATTTTAAAGTATGCATCACAAAGTATAAATAAAACAATACAGCTTAAAAGTATGATATAAAATATATTTTTATTTTTGACAAGATAAAACATAGTAGGAAAACTAAAAAGTACATTTAAAATCCTTACTATTTTAGTTGCATTTTATGCTTTAGATCAAAATATACAAGGTTTTCATAATTATATACAAAAAGTAAAAAAAATTAAATGCGTTTTTGATACTAAGGTGATTATAATCAAAGTAGTGGTGTAGAGCAAAGTGTCCTAAAAGACTTTGTTACTCTAAAAATAAACCTATATCACATTTGATTCAGACAATTAGGTTGTTAATTAAGTTGATAAGAGGTTGCTGTCAATGTTTATGTTTTTTTTCTTTTGAAAGAACAAGACTAAAATAATATAAGATTAAAACTAAAAATTTCATGTGAAAAAATAACAAAAAGCTGTCACAAAACTTTGAGTCAGCTTAATGATATATACCAGAAATTTTTAGATTCTTGGTATGTGTGATAATTGGATTTCTAATACACTCAAACTTTTATATGATCACAAGTTTCGTTTACTGAAAATTAAATTACTATTAAAATCAGTTAATTTTTATGAATCATTGGCACAATATATTTTCACAATATGGCACTGTGTATGAAGATTATCATGATTATTAATTGCTTAGTCTATAAATAGAAATCACATTAAAAAATATTGTGAAAAAAAAACGAAATAATTTTACTAGTTATAAAAGAAGTGTATTCAATGCAATAAATCAATAAACAAGGAAAATATGAGAATATTGAAATTTGGCGCACAAAGAAAACAAATTTCTTCAATTATAATTAAATTTAATTAGTTTTAAACATATAAGTTTAATAGTATAGTATTTTTACAATTTCACTTATGAAATAAAAAATCTGAGACACCTCTACTTTAATTTATAATCACTCTGTATTTCCAAAATAAAATTATATCTCTATTATATATCAGAATAATATTCATTTTTAGTAAGAATTTGCAACTTGTTCAGTAATTTTCTTTTAAACTTTTAACAACTCAATAGAATTTAGATCAGTAGCATTAAAAACGTTTTTCAAGTTAAATTTTGAAAATCACTTGATTTGTGTTGCAATTGTAATTTGATTTTTTTTTTTTTGATTAAGCCTTTTCAATAAAATTCAATTTTACACGAAATATTTCAGTAATTAATTCAGTAGTAAAATGTTAGTAATAAATAATAAAAACATACTAAAATATTGCATTCAACATTAAAAGTTCTTAATTTTTTACATTAATAAAATTTTTCCCTTTCATTTCGTGATGAACATTACGATTAAGAAATCAATGACATGACAAAGAACATCTTCACCTAAAATGCTTGATTTTGGATGACGAAATTGCAACTTTTTTCATCGTCAAAAGTTTTAACCGTTCAAGAGCAGAGTAACGTATATGTAACTGGTTCATTCACATCCACACACACCCCACGATTGCAGAAGGATATAGCCATAAATAATTATTAATACATCAAAAAATAACTTTATACTCAATACAGAAATAAAGTTATTTATTAAATGCAAGTTGCAAATTACTGTATGCCATCAATAGAAAAATGTTATTAAAGATTCAGATTAAAAATGTGTGTTAAATCACTGCACAATTTATCAAATCTACACAAGCAAATCACCCAGTTAAGAATTTCATTATTGAACAAATGTCAGACTCACATCAAACAACTGTACGGTCTGTGAGAAATTAGAAGCATTTGTGTATTTTGTGAAGAAAATTTTTTTTACGGAAAATTCATTAGTTACTCGGTAAATACATATCAAATGCAAACAATGAGAAGCCAATAAAATGAAAAAAAAAAATATATTAATATTAAATACTTTTAAATTATAAATTTTTTTAAGGGTGATTTTCCCTAATGGTAGTAAAATTACAGGTATAAATGTTTTTTTATTTTGTCCGAGTTGAAACACACTACTATATGCATTTATTTATATATAGTTTTCAAAGTAAAGTGCAAGGTGGTTGCAGTTTTCCAGTCTGGATCACGATTCAATGGATCCACAGTGTTGACTAGTTCATCGATTGTATTGATGGCTCATTATCAGGCTCACATGTTCTGTGGCATTTCTGTCATTTTGTGGCTGGTTGCCTGTTGAGCAAGCAAGCTCCTGAATTGTGCTCCTGAGCCTAATTTTATCATAATGATCATCTTTATATGTTTAATTGAGTTTGCCTCTTGGTATGGAAGAATTTATTTCTTATATATATGTAGTGGTGGTCAGAACCATTTAAAATTAGAAATTTATAATTAAATAGAAAAAGCATAAATTTCACAACTGCTTTAAATACAAAATATTTATGAATATTGTAAAAGTTGGCAGCTATGGCAGAGTCATAATTCACTTAGAGTACAAGACTCTCAGTTGCGCAATAAAACTACTCTAGCAGGAGGAAGAGTTGGTTTAAATTAATTAAAATCCACTATGAGAGAACAAAGAGTGGTTAAAGCTATTAAGTTCTAATAACATTTAAATATCCACATAACATACAAATTTGTGCATTATAAAAAATTTCAAAAAAATTCATATTAACAAAAGAATAAACAATTTTTGTGAGGGGAATACAATTCATTTCAAATTAAACATTCAGTGAGTATTTTCATAAGAAAAATAGGCAGAAAAATAGACAAATATAATTACATTTGAAAAAGAAAATGGTTTCAAGTTACAAAATAAAAAATTCTTCATCCCCAAACTTCAAAATCTGCTAAGGTTAGAATCAGGTTACTTTTTTCATTAAAAAATGCTCTCGTTATTTAATGATAGAGAAATAGTGGTAGGAAGGAAAGTTATTATTTATAAAAAAAAGTCAGCTAAGTAGCTTGACAATTCAGGAATTCAGATTATTTTAACTGTCAATTGAGCATTTAATGATTAAGAAATAATTCAAAATGGGAAGAAAAAAAATTATTCAAAATAATTTTATTAAAAATCTTTTTAAAATAGATAATTATAAAGATTACTAGCTAAAACTTCATCAATGTCAGATGCAATTCGTTAAACATTTAAGTGTAATGATTTGTGCAATGTTTTTTTTTTCTTTCTCTAAAACTTTTAGTTCAGATTAATTTGAAAGAGACATGAAACATAGATCACTGATATTTTTCTCACCCAATCAAACTTTGCAACTGTCCTTAAAATGTAAAATAAAACAAGCCATTTATCATAAAGATTTATGATTAAAAAAAAAGTTACTCCAATTGATCATGGAACAATTTTACTATCACTTTTTATTTTTTAAGGACATTTGCAAATTTTGAAACAATTCAATGCATTAAAAAATATATTTACATAAATGGAATGAGATTCCTAAATGGAACAAAAGCTGATAATATTGCATTATATGTCATATTTGAAAACAATATGTTATTTTTATATATAAAATGACAGCTTGCAGTTATTTGACAAAACATTTAGCTAATTAATATATACAATCACAACAGCATTGAGAAAGATGGAAAAAAGAAAGCTGCACAGGAAAAACAATAGCTATGACTAAATGCATTAAAATGTTACATGCAGCACCTTAGACAAAGATACAAATGAGTCGTGAAAGAATGCGTTTAAATTGTAATCACTGTTGTTGTAACAGAACAGTTTTGATCATCCATCTGTGACAGTAGCTAAAATAAAAATAAGCAATAGATAGAGATCATTCTTACAATTTATATTAAAAATAAAATATTGATAAATATTCTATTCTAAATGATTGAATATTCTATTCATTTTTCATAAAGCGGAAAAATAAAAATCAATAAATAAGTATTAATGAACACCACGTAATCATGCACAAAACTGAAAAACAAACCTATTAAAAAACTCTTCAAAACTCCAAATTTATTATTGTTATCTTTTTGTTGTTTTTTTGAATTATAATTTGTTTGCGAAAGGTTATTCTGCAACCTTTACTTTATCTCATTAGGCAAAACACATTTTTTAAAAGTTTAACTTATTAAAATAAATAAACACCAAAAATGAAGCTGTTGAGCGTAGCCAACTCATGACAGTCAAAATTTATTTTAATCAAGCAATTTTCCCCATTAATTTTGCAATTTAGTGCATAAAGTTTTGTTTGTTGTTTTTTTAATTATTCCAGTTGATAGAAATGTTTATCAAAAGCATAACTAAAATAAAATAAACACATAGTTTCAGATAACTTTCAAAATACTGATTCGGAGATGAGGCGTTCACGGGCTATCTAAGTTGAATTTATTATAGCTTTTACCAAATATAGGATATCAAATATGTATAATTATTAAATAATTTGCAATAAATTCACAGTGAAAAACACACACATATATATATAAACTGTATAACTATAAACTAGCAAACGTTACTGATGTTATTTTTCAAATAATAATAAAAAAGTATTCTGCTGTTTAATTCTCAATAATGAGCAAAGTTAAACCTATCATAACTTTTTTTAACACTAACCCTTCAAATGAACTAATTAAAATTTTTTAACAATGTTTAGGATTGGGGTTAAAAATTGCCCAATGCACAAATTATCCAAATTTCAGGACTTTAACACAAATGGTTCTCAAGTTAACCCTACTTTTTACTATTATGGATAATTATGTTATAGATAATGCAGTTAGTATGAACCAAAGGTTATATTCTTCATGCAAATATTTAAATTATCTCATTTATCTTAGCAAATAGTACAACAATAATTTTGCATATACAGGTATGCAATTTAAAAAAAATAAACTTACCAGTCTCACATTTGATTTTATAAATTCTTTTCGATAACTTAGATCATAATTCGGGTAAGTATCAAATACCTATAAAAAGAAGTGACATTTTTCCTTTTCAATTGCACTTTTATTTAAATGAACATTAAATAGAAAAATAAAAACTAAATGTCAATAATAACACTTCCTAATGAATACACAAAAAAAATATACACAAAAAAAATTTAAATGTAGTAAATTTTAAATAAAAAATGCACAAACAACATTCAACTTATACATGTTTCATTTCTTTTTTTATATTCATATTACTTTTCATTATTTATTTTAAAGATAACTGCTAGCCATTCAGAAAATTTTTTTTAAATAAAAATTCTGATGCAAATATTTCAGAATGTTCGAAATACATTTTAATGAATTTTTTATTTTCTGCGAGATCTAAGTAATAGTGTTTAATACCTCATGTTGAAATATAAAGCTTACGTTGGGTTTGCTTTATGCATTACAATATATTCATAACCTTTCATTTGTGAATGATTTTGGTATGTTTCCCATAGGTTTAACATAAGAAGAGGGAAGCAAAACATATTGTATGTGCTTTTCATAGTGAGGAACCCTTTGTCAAAGATCAATTATACCATGTTAACACATAAGGAAATTTTCAATATATATTATGTATTTTCAAACATATATAAACATATCTATGAGAAAAATACCAATTTTTAACCTAAATGTTTCGAAGTAGTGAAAAAATTCTTGTATATATATTTTTTTTAATTTTATTCTATCTGCCAGAAATTTATTTCAGTAGTTATTTGCAAACCAAAACAGATTCACTATATTTTCATTTATTTATAGCATTTGCATTTTCTTCATTAGCAGCAAGAAACAAGACAAACTGAAATCCTCTTAACTTACCATTCCTATTCTTCTGATTAATGTAATAAATTAAATTAATCAATAAAATAAGTTAATTAATTAATATAATATGCAATATATAGATAAGTCACAATTTCAAATTGTTCCAAAGACTGTTTTTGGAGATAAATAATGATTAGCATGTAGGCTATGAGATAATTGTGTGCATTTCTGTCTTTAAAAGAATTTTATGTGAATATATAAAGTACTTATTCGGAAACAATAATATGGATTAGTTTAATGTTAAAACCTTATCTTAGGAAAAAGTATAGCTCCTTAATATTATGCCTGAAGTCAACATATGTACACTTTATTTGCACAAAGGCTGTTCAGGAGCACTTAAAAAATTCTGTGATAACCAAATTTTTTTATTTGTTTCATTTTTAACATATTATCAATTAAGAAATATAATAAACTTAAAAAGCAGTCTAATTTCCTGATTCCCTCTTCATCAGACCATAAAAAAACTGAAATTGCCAGGAAAATTTTAAATTAAAGATCTAGTTTTAAGATTGGTATGAACAGGAAATACTCAGTGTATCAATGTCACTTCAAATTATTCAATAATTTGTATTATCGGTATTTGAAAAAAAAAAAAGACAATTCATTGAACAAATTTAAAATCAAAAAAAAGTTCTGTATTTACTTTAATCTTTTTGATAAGTACAGAATTTTTTTTTCTATATACATCTTTTATTTGAATTTGAGATAAACGAGTTTATGTTAGCTACCATGCAGGTCAAACACAGAATTCTTTCATTGTCAAAGAGTTAAAGAAATTTAAATGCATAAGTTTACAAATTTAGCTGATAATTCAACTGAGCAAGTCTGTTAATTATATAACGTATGGTAAATTATATAGACAAACTGAAAATATGAAGAAAGAATATTGACATAAACTTGAATAGTATATATTTTAATGAGTATTTGTTTTTTAAGTATTGAAACAAGAAAATGTTTAATAGTAACTAAAAATCATGTAGACCAATATTTAGTGAAAACATGCATTCCCTACTTTTCTTATTACTGTCTTCATGGTTATTTCATCAAGTCTGGAATCTTTGATGATTTTAGCTACTAAAGCACGTAATTGATCATCCTGTAACAAGGAAAGGAAAAGTTTAAAACTCACGAAATTAAGAGATCATAAAATTATATTCTTACAAGACATGAAGGTTAACTTACATTAGGATGTCCAATCATTTTAGATAATGGCTTATCATCTTCATCATCACTTTCAAAATAAGCTATGGGTGCTGGAATAACTAAAAAGACATCTCATTTTAAAACTTAAATCAACAATTGAAAAATCATGTAATTAAAACCACATTATGTGCATGTGCTACTGTAAGAACAGTTCTGATAAAAAAAGGAGGTAAATTTGTATAACTACATACATGATTTATGCCAAAGTTACACTCTCTCAATGATGTTTAATAAAATTGGAACAGCTGTATGATCTTAGATATTTTTGTTACTGTATATTCCTCTCCATCTGATTTAAGACCTTAAATTTACAGTCAACAGTATGAACAGGTGCCTTAGATATTTTATAAGATTAGATTGGCAATAATTTAATGATTCTATTTCCCATGCGCAACTTGTAATGATTAATCTATTAGTATAAAATACAATCTATAAATAAAAGCTTAATTCCATAAAAAAAAAAGTTATGTACACAACAATCTGATAAATCTGAATATATTACACTGGAAATATTTTTATAATGTTCTAAATGAAATATATTTTTCAAATTGAATATAGTAGAAGGATTAAAATAAAACAATCTAATTGAGGACAAAATTTTCACTCACTACCTGAAGTTTTGACTTTTGATAAAGGCTCATCAGTATCTTCCTTCTTAGTGGATTCTTGAGTTTTGACTGGAGTAGGTAATATTGGCACATACCTATTGCTTGTAGGGGTAATTGTTACACTTTTTACATCAGGGGAAGGTAATGGCACTATTTGAATACTACTAGACTGTAAAGAGGAAAAATAATTTTAAATATGTAATGTAGATAAATGTTTCTCAAATATAAAGAGCTATAAATTTGGTCTATTAATTTACGTTAATGAACAAATAGTTTTCTTTCAAATATTGAGTTGTTCTTTTTACCACATTTCTAACCTTATTAAAGATAATTTTCATTATTTTTTTCCTTCCCATAATTTTATGATAAGATCATCATATAAAATTGCAAGAAATATTATTATAATATAAAATTATAAGAAAATTTAATCCTTTTGATTGGTTAATATTGCATTTATGTTAAATTCCAATAAAATGAAAGATAAAGTTCAAAATATTTTTCCTTAACTTACAAGAGAAGCTTTAACTTTTTCTATATCAGGCTTGATATCTTCGTGCACAGTTGTACTGGTACAGCTTATAACTGAAATACAGTATATTTTAAATTAGAAAAGTAAAATTTATCCAGCATGGAAGTTTCAATTAATTACATAGCAACGAAATTTAAAAAGAATGACTATTTTACGCCTCTTTCTAACAAAAATTCAGGGTCCATATTGAAAGCTTAGAACAAAAAAAGGTTTAATTTAAGCAATTTAATTTACAATTATTCCACAAACAAAATTTATTAGCACATGGTATTTCTTCAAGACAAGGTGAAATCTGCTTTCCAGTCAAATTTGACAGCAATAAAAAACTGTATTGTATACCAAATGCTTGATAAGAGCTTTTTTCTTAATATTTTCTTTATATAAAACAAACTATTCTCAAAATCAAAAAAAAATTTTTGTGAAACTATAACAATGTTAAGGTGCAGCACTCATATTTTTTGGATGACTGTATAAAATTTTCGCACAGTAAAATTTTTATCGTTTAAAGGTTTGGTGAATGTTAGAGTACAAGGAAAAGTACCATAGTTTTTTATGATGATTCCATCTTATTTCTGAGCTGAATCCCATCACTGAGTATACATTTCATAACAATGCATAAAATCTAATCTCATGCAGAAGATAAGTTTTTGTAATAAATTGGTCTTTCTATTTCCTACTATTTTAAATTTTGCGCTACAATGCAAAATATAATTCATTTAATGTTCAAGACGTTACAAAGGAAATACATCGGTAACAAATGTTTTAATGCTTATGATTATATTATCTTACCATTATTTACATTATTAAATGACTGGTTTGTTTCTTTGGAATTTGATAAAGTTTCCACTTTAGATATCATTATCTCTGGCATTCCATCAAGTGACTAAAATTATGAAAAGAATAGCATCTATATATGTTATAGTAGTAGCACATCAAAACATAAAAAGAAACAAGAGGAAAAAATATAGTTGTTAACAGTCACTAAAATAAAATGCACTATTATTTAACAACATAGCATAAACATAAAAAAATATGACTGCAATAAATAAATTTAATTAAAATTTCAGATTCAATTTTGGATCAGTACCGATCATAATTTGTTTATGCTAAAATATGACATTCATTATTGTAGAAGATAACATTAAGCTTTAGAGATTATGCACTCATTGTTTGTTTTCTATACTTCTCAAAAATTCATTTTTAGAAATATGTCTTAAGAACTAGGATCAATAATTAAATAATAATAATAAAAACCTTGAATGATAACATTCTCACTAGCTTTAAAAAAGATAATTCTTTTAAAAGTTTAATAATTAATACCTGAAATGGAAAACAAGTGCTGGTTGCCTTCTTCTTAACAACTGGTATCTTTCTTGCTGAAGGTGCAGGTGATATTGTTGGCATAATAGTGCTACCTACAAATATTTTACAATGAATTCATTGATTATAAATATCATAAGATAAAAAATTAAATTTAAATTGTTTTTGTTGCCAAGGATTTTAGATGCTTAAATTTAGTGAAAAAGAATATTTAAAAATAGTAAAATAACTAAATAAACAGATGAGCTAACAGTTATTCAAACAGCTAGCAAAATCACAAAGGAATTGAAAAATAACAGGGAGAAAAATCTTAAGCATAAAAAAAAGACTTTTTACATCATCCTGTTGATAGTAATTCATTTAAGAAGTAAACAATGTTAATTATGCTTATGTTCAAAGTTATAATTCAGAATATAGAGTTAAGAAATATCATTTAAACATTTAAGCTTTTGAATTAAAAAAAAAAAGAGTTTTTGAATTGAATAAATGAAACATACTATTTAATAATGCTGATGGCTTTAATAAAAACTTCAGAATTGCTTCTATAAGACTCTCTTTTGACTCATCAACAATATACTGTGAAACACAAAGGACAGTAGCCACTACTTTAAGATCTTCCAAACTCATCCTAAGCACAAAGAGTTTTTAATGCAAAAACAAATACTGTAAAACAGTAAACACAATAACAATAATATATAAACTAGATATTATTGAATTTTCTTAGCAATATCATTTCAAAAAAATGCTTGGTTTCCAACAGAAATAAAAACATTAACACTAAAGATGTACTAAAGTTTTGACAGGCCTTGTGAAAATCGTAGCTTTTACCAGACTGGTTCTAGGAACCCAGTAAAAATTTAAGCTGTGTATATCATAAAAAATTAGAATTTTCATATAGCACGGTTATTACAGCATTTTTGCAAAATAATATAAAAATCAAAAAAATTCCTATTGAACAATTATTGTACAACATATAGTTTAGAGTAAATTTATTATGTGCATACATAAATAAAGAGAAAAGTATTTACTTTTCAATTTTTGAGCAATTTTGCCTAATAATAAAAATTATCATGCCTTACCAGTAATTTTAGTTTAAATGATTAAGAACTAAATGACTACACGTGTTTAATAAACTATTATTTTTTTTATGAATAGTGTCTAAGTACACAATCTTAACATGGCTGTATTTAACATAAATGAGTGTTACCCAGCAAATTTAGCTAGATTCTAAGCATCTAGTACTGAAAGATAAGAACTGATAACTAGGTTTGAGTACTGGGTTCTAAAAATTTGGCCAGGAACGGTGGAGTGGCAGTGTCTAATAAAAAAGTGATGTTCATCTTTGTGGAAAAAGATTCGAAATGACATTTCAGCAAATTTAAAAACATCAGCTTTAGATATTATAGAAAAAGCAAGAAGTTGTTTACAAAACATACTTGCCCTTTAATAACTGTCTGACATTGTAAAAAAATTAAGTTTTTGACATAAAGTTGATTATAACATGTTTTTTAATAAACAGTTTTGTATTTCTATGACTAATACAACATTTTGTAAAAAAATGGAAAGTTTTATTTTGTTTATAAATTTTTAAAAACATAGGAATAAAATTATAAATATTTGATAAGAAAATTTGTAAAACGTTCATAATGTAAAAATTATAAAATGTAATAAAGTTGATGTTCACACTTATACACAATTAATTTTATTAATATGAAAGAAAAAAAGGTTCTAATCTTACTGTTCCATTAAGTTCCTACGACACTGATACTCTGTAGAATTTTCATCAAAATGATAGCCAGAAAATTCAAGCACATTACGACGAATGTTATTTTGCTGAAAATTAAATCCCAAAGTTAACACAATAATTTCAGAGAATATGTAATAAAAATTTATTACCCAAATTTGCATATCAAAAAGAAAATGCACATACACAAAAATTTATTATTCAAAGTATTAAAAATTCATTAATCTTGAACAAACTTATAGCAACATCCCATAAAATTAAAGGTTTAAATAAAAGGTTTTATAACTTTTCAGTCAGGTAACATCTTTGATACTGGAAATTCAATGTTGAGCATTACATTTCCGCTTGTAAATTGACAGACAAAATAATATTAATGACGCAAAGTTGTTTTATCATGTAAACATTAGACTTCCATCTTTAAATCTCTTTACTTTCGGACTAGGACAAAAACATTCATTGAAAATAAACTCAAGGTAAATATAACAGGTTCATAACTTGTTATGCTATTATTTTGGCAGCACTATGTTTCTTTTCAAATTTTTACTTGGCTTTAAATAGATAAAGGAAGGGTAGCTTTAATCAGCACAATGGGATTATATGAGGGTCATGTTTAAAGTAAGAATCGCTTGCACATCCTGTTAAGCGATGTCAGATCAAGGTCGAAAAATCTTGGCAAGTCTCTAGCTAGGCCGGCAGTATGTTTCTGCAAGTGTTTGTTGTATGGATAGATTGCTTCGTTTATCACCATGTCAATCAGTATTTCAACAGATTGTGCTGTGAGTTTGATTTTGCTTAGTTATTCGGTTTTTAAATGCAAAAAAAAAAAACATTGTTCTGATGAAATTTTCAAGCAGCTTGTTGAAGTTTATGGTGAAGGTGTAATGAATGATGGAAATGCATAGAAATGGTGTAGGCTTTTTAATGAAAGAAGAACGATCTGGATGGCCTACTGTCGTGAATGGGAAGTACTGGATCTTCTGCCATATTTCCTTGACCTAGCATCATCAGACTTTTATCTGTTTTCAAAGCTTAAAGAGCTTTTTAGTGCAAAGTGCTTAGAAAATGATGACATATTGAAAGAAACTGTTAACTGGTTTAATGGTTAGACTACAAAGATCTTTGAGGATGGGATCCAAATGCTGGTGTGATGACTTGGATAAATGTTCACATTTTAGTTAGTGATACAATTTGCGTTCATAAAGTTTCTCTTACTCCATTACAAAATGGATCTCACTTAAAAAATGACCTTTGTATTTAAAATTTTGCTTTTGTCAGATTGTGTTGCCGCATATAGCTTTTTGACGAGAACTTATTTTGTTCAATAACAGATGAGAAACAGACACATAAAATGCTGACATCCATATTACACTGTTAATGTTTTGCTCGAAAGATGAAAATTAATTGATGCTTGATTTTTTCTCCCTTACACACTGAGAGAGCAAAAGAACATAATATTCAAATAAATTTTCTGATTTTTTATATATTTCCGTTAAATTTTAAACTTATTTATTCACATTATATGTTTCATAATTTTTTAATTTTAAATATGTCCTATATCTTTTTGGAGAGCAAAGTTCCCGATGGAGACCAGTATGATAACCTCTTATTTAAATATTAATCTGTCGAAATGCTGAAAGAAAAGTTTTTTCCTTTCTTTGCAAAATAGAAAACATTTCATTTCTTCAAATTATACATATTTATCCATAGTTTGGAGTTTATTAAAATGTAAAATATTAAAAAATTCCACATATATACTCTCTTTCTAACACTAGAGCAAGTAATTAAAATATCACATTATTTGAATAGATGAATTAAGGTATAATTCTAGAACTTTTTTAGTCAATTCTTACAGATACTTACATTACACTTAATAACATACATTTTTACTCACATCTATAAAAATATATACATGTATCAATACAATTCTAATATACTTACAGCACTAGTGGTTAGGTATAAAATCATGTGAACATCGCTTAATTTGGCAGCTGGAGTACTAATAACTTGGTAGTGTACTGTTAAAAAAATGGAATGTAATGCATTTAAATAGATCAACACAAGTTCATATAAAAACTGATGTAAACTTTTTCACATCAATGGAGATACTTACTATTTGAGAAATGTTTCAGTTTAACTCCTAAATATTCATTATCATTTGTCATGCTACACTCAAGATTGGAAGGTGCTGATAAATAAACAAAAAATTTGCATATAATACAAATGATTATACACAGAATAAAAATATTATTTTTTTAGACTTGTGTTAGAGGTTACCTATAAATTTTTTGGTTAATTTAGAGCCCTAATAATACTAAAGATATCCTAAACTTGTAATGTTTTGGATGGAAAAAAAACAATTTTTTTTTATCTTGTCTCATGTATTTTTATTATAAGAGTGCTCCTTTTTATTTGCATTTTAATTAATTCTAATTCTTTCAGTTCTCAATATTATTGAATTTTAACACATTTTTAGTAAGAACTAAAAAGTAAACAATAATAATTGATACTCAGATATCAAATGCCAAATTTATTTAAAATATTAAACTCTGCCATCTTTTATTAATATTAATCCTCCAAGCATTGAGCCCCTGGGTAAAATTGTAGAGAAATTTCCCAAATGCACTATGTTTCCCTTCAATAGCATGGAAAAACTGGTTTTTTGACGCAGGAAAGCCCACATCTGTAAGTTCGGGAAAAGCTGGGACTAATATTCAGAGGGTTAAAAAAAATGAAGTATTCATCTTTTTTTCTGAGGGGAAAATGGTAAATTGAAAAAATCTTTTACTTTTTAATATTGTCATAGTCATAGAGTTTTGATTAAAATTCACAATTATATATCTTAGTACTTGAAACAAAAAAAGATAAGCTAGGTACAAAGTAAATAAAATAAAATTTAAACCCTCAAATCATTAGTTCAGCTTTATACAAACTTCAGACTGGTTGGTTTTGTGCCAAAAGAAAAAATTTGCCCTCTTTATTATTAAATGTGAAAGTTGTGCTGAGCTACTCAAATAAGGAAAATTTAAAATTATTTCCTTGAAAAAGATTATTAAATACTTGCCTTGAAAATATGTGTTACATCTAGAACAAAGTGATTCATATCTTTTCTAAGTAAAACAATTTTGAATATTGGAAAGAATTTTTATCATTTCAGAACTATTTTTAGGCGTTAATCTTAATGGTAATGAATTATCCACGTAGTGCTGGGTTATTTCATTTTTAAAAGTACAACCTTAACATAGTAATCATTATTTTGCTATCAATTGATTCTGGTACAAATATGTACCAACAGTTCTGAAAGAGTTTAAATTATAGAATGATACAAATTAACTACTGCTAATTTATTATTTTACCCAAAAATATTTGAATTTACAATTGAGGTACTAAAGCTTTTAAAATTGATAAAAAATGTAAATGAATCATTTACAGGAAACTTTAGTGATTAGGGGGAAATAATTATAGCAAAGTTTTCTTACATTCATCGGATATATGTATGTCAGGAACTATTTCTATTTCCTCAGATTCTGCTGACTTCAGCTAAGGAAGAAATTATGTATTAAATGTTAGCATCCTAAGTTTCATTCTATCAATATAGGAAATAGTATCAATGTTATCATAATTTCCTGCATATAATATAGTGTGGCTTTGAGGAGAACTCCTCCCGACTGAATGTCTGGGGCTGTCTGCTGCTATGGTAACAAGGAAAAGCACATTTCTAATGGGGGTGAAATGAAGGAAAGAAGGTGTCGATTGATTTACTCACGATGATCTAAGCTAAGATTAAGACAAAACTATTCATCTCACACCCCTATCCAAAGTGACTTTTCTTTGTAACCATAGTACCCGCCACGATGCGAGACGGGTGTCTGGAGGAGTTCTCCTGAAAGCCGTACTGTACATGGATTATCTGTTAAAAACATTGAAATCATCACTGCCTGTAGTCTGGCAAAATTATTTATCTGGTATCACAAATTTCCTAATGACTTTCGCCAGGCATAAAAGTGTAAAGGACTATTCACACTGGACGCGACAAATATGAGCATGCAAATTCAGAGATGCATATGAGTAACTTAGTCATAAAATATATTTGTAAAAGCAAAAAAAAAAAAAAAAANAAAAAAAAAAAAAAAAAAAAAAAAAAAAAAAAAAAAAAAAAAAAAAAAGCTAGTAAATTTGCATATCCGACCTTGCAAATAGGGTTTTTCAAATCCAGTGTGAACGCCACTTAATCATGAATATGTGCGCTTGCTTATTTCTTTGCAGATGCCCATTGACTTATATAGTATGACATAGATTCGCTGATATATGACTTAGATTTTGCCGGTGGAATGAGTTTTGAAATTCGTTGTTATTTCTCCCGTGCTAAACCAGCCACCATAAAATTTGTGAGGTATATGGCATTGCGGGTTGTTAACTGAAACTTTGCCTACTGATTGAAATTCTTGCCTGCAAATTATAAGACATTGTGGATAATCCGCAGGGAACAAATAGAAAATTTCAATTCTATAGTGAATTGAAATAAGTTTAATTCAGATAAGAGAGGCAAATAAAAACATTTAAATATAAAAAAGAGATTAGGAAATTTGTTGAAAATTTATAACAAATTTATGAAATACCTCAGGCAATGGAGATTTGATAGCTTTAATTCCATCGAATGAAAATGTAATTTCATCAGTAAAATGAGGAGGAACTGAAAGAAAATGAACTAAGTAAGTTTTTGTAATTAACAAATTTTTGAATTTTTATTTTATTTTTCAAAAAAAAAAGTTTTTAAATACATGTTTGTCTGCTTATCATCCGTTTCATTACAGTTTGAAATTTTATATTACTTCTTATTTGTTTGGGTGAACATAATTTTCTTAGTTAACTATACTTTACTAAACAAAACATTTTTCTCCTTTTGCCACTATTTTTTTTCTTCTTCATTTTTTGAAAAAGAACAGAAAATAATTCATTGTATTTTTTCATTATTTGCTAGTCAAATTTAAAACATGGTTTAAATTTTGGAATCAGTCAAGGTCATTCAAATGTCTAGGAGATCATTACGCAATACATGCTGTAAAAACGACGATAAAAAAAAATGGATGAAAAATTATTTCACATAGAACAGGAACTCTGTGTATAAATTTAATAAGCAGAAAAATCTCTGAATGTCTATTATTAGTTTGATTATATATTATGTTGATTATAAGATATAGTATTAAAAACAGCATTTTAAATTACCTACATAAAGTAATAAAAAAAACACCTACATGAAAGAAAATTAAATAAATATTTTTAATTGCAAATACTTCTTTGCTCATAGTGTTCAGTTAATTTTTGAAGACTCTGCAAGGTGAAAGTGGTTGTTAGAATGCATTTCTATCTTTTATGATTAACGCGTTAATTGTTTCCTAAATTTGGACCTAATACAGTTTGGATATTGCTTTTGTTTTTAGGTGAGCTACTTTCTCTACATAAATTTGGTCATAAGAAATGTTTAGACTTAAGGAAAAATGATTGATTAACTAGTTATTTTTACTCCATGTCAGCTGGAATCTGAGAAAATATCAGAAATTTGAATTTTCAAACATTTTTAACACTAGATTTTTTTTTAAAAAAATGGTGGTTGCGATTTCCATTTAGGACGGTTCTGTAATAACAGATATTTAATATTTTTTAAAGAAATGAATGAAAATAAGAAGGCATTAATTGAATTATAACTTTTTAATTTGTTCATAATGGTTTTGATACTTGAAATGTGTCCATTTCTTCTTTTCAAAAAAAAAAAATTTTTTTTTTCTGTAATATTTTTTCTTTACACTCACAAAATTTTTCACACTTTAAAACCATTAAAAGTATGGTAGATTATTCAATACAAATTAATAACAAAATTACATGAACTATCCCTTTAAAAAAAAAAACTGCAATTCAATGTTGTTTACACTTAAGAGACAAAATTATCCCTAAGTTAAATGGGTTTACTTTATTTGATAAAAATAAAAATTGAGTTCTGAAATATTTATAATTTTAAAAGTAGACTTCAAGCAATGAAAAATATTTGTAATGATAGAACTCACTCTGGTTTATAGTATTCAAAAGATATTTAACATCCCAATTAAAATTATAACAGCAATAACAAAAATATATTATAAAATTTATGAAATGCACCGCGAATACAGACTGAAGCAAATCTTTTAACAAGTTTTAAATCACACAAGGAGATTACAAAGAACATCAAACCTCTCTTCTTCATAACAGAAATTCGAGGTGCTGCAAGGAAGTCCATAATTGCTTCAGTCAAGAGCTGTCTTGATTTATGCCACGTTGGAAGACAAAGAACTTTACAAATAAGTTTCAGTTGCTCTGCAGGTAAACTAGGGGAGAAAAAAAAACAGTTAAATAGCCGGATTGAAATACTTAAGAGTAAAAAGATATCAGTCAAAAAGAAAAGAAACTTTATATTGAGTCAATCAATAAACAGATGCAACACATTTTAATGCAAACTTTTTAAATTGAATTTGTCACAATGTGAATAATTAAGTGGAAATTTTTTTTTTTTTACTAATGCTTAGAAGCAAACAGTTTTGAGATTAATGACAAAATGCCACTAAATATATTAGAATTTGTCGAAAAATACTGATCTGTATTCCTTAATCTTAGTCACGCAAAGAATAAGATAAGAAGATCCAATCATTTATAGTACTCCATGCCACAAAATATGACCTGTAGCTTTCACATATGATCTCATAAGCCAAATTGTTTCCCAACATGCACATTTACAGGGCACACACTAAATAAAAAATTACATGGCCACATTTTAGTGATATTTTGTCTTATATCAAAAACAAATTACTCAGAAATGTATGCAGGCTTTCAACTAGTCTTAATTTATGGACTTTAAGTCTTAATATATTATTTAACTAGACTTAATTCAATCTTAATTAATAGAGAGGATAAAAAAAATTACATAGGATTTAACTGTAACAAATTCATGCATTAATTAAGGCTGAATATAATACTAAGTCAAACAAATTTATTTATTTTTTGATAATTTAATTAGCTGTTATAAGAAATGCTCATGAGAAAATATTTTGGGAATCAAGTTAAAATTAATTGTGCTTCTAAATCGTTTTTGAATTAGGTTAGTTAGAAAGAAAAAAAAGAATTTTTAATCTTCTTAATTTAACACTTAAAACATAACAAATTCTTAATTTTGTCAAAATTTTCAGAAAAAGTTCATCTGAAACTGTAAAAAAATATTTTAATAGTTTTTCAATAAGTATTCCTGTAAATTCTTTTTATTAATTTTAAAAGACAGAAAAAAAAATAGTAACATACAACTTCACTAATTTAATACGAATGAAAAGGTAATCATGAAGAGTACGAAACTCATTATGAATGTTTGTGAAGAAAAGAGATTGTATCTGTATCAGTGCTCAAATAACAACTTCATTGTGTGAGTCCATAAATGAATTATTTCAAGACTAATCTGAAAAGAGTCCGCAAATTGATATTAAATACAGGAATTAAATTTGAAGTACTGGAGTTCGTACTTTATAATTGATGTAAGCAGATCTGTTCCTCAGAGAAGTTGAAATATGATGAACTGCCAAAGTGAATAAAGGCAATTACTTGATTATAAGATAAAACTTTAAAATAATATTGCCACCTAGGATAACTTTTTAAAATTAATAATTTAATTTTAATTTTGTGATAAAATTCTACCCCTCTTATTACCTCATTTGTTTTTAATATTTATTTTATTTGCTTATCTGCTTCATTTTATTTTTATTATTCCTTTTGTTACAAATTATCTGCTAATTTGTAAGGATTGTATATTTCAAAGGATTTGTGCATGTAACAAGGTAAATTTTATTATATATATNTTTTATTTTAGATCTGACAAAAACAATTAAATGCGTAACAAAACAAATGGGAATAAATAAATGGAACAATTTTAAATAAATAAATACAAAAAATTAATAATATATATATATATATATATATAACAAGTTTTAAGAAATTTACTAAGCTTTATATTTTGGAAATGAACTGATACTAAATATATATGTTTTTTTCTGATGCACGATTGCAAAGTACTAAATATTTTTCAGTACGAAGTACAAAATGTCAAATACAGATCCATCTCTAACTCTAATTTTAATTTTTTAGTATGTACCTTCATACACAAATAAAGGATGTTAGTTCAGTCCAGAGACTAAACTTTACAACCATCTAATTTTATAACCATCGTTGAACAGTCGACCCAATTTTTGGGTTTGCATCTACTAATGTTCAACTATGTAGCCTTGTAATTTTGAAGCCCATCCAGAAGACAAGAGAATTCCTGGATCAAGTATTGGGAGAAATTTGCCTTCGTGAACTTCTTTTTTATGGAACTAACCCGCATTTGCGTTACATGGAGAGGAAGACCACGAGAACCTCCCACGGTTAGCCTGATGGCAAGGGGACTCTAACCCATGATCCGCTTACCACTGAGGGTACTTCACGTCAGCACTGTGGTCGATGCAAGCTGGATGCAGAATATATGTCAACCAGCCATGGCTGGGATTCGAACCCAATTCACCTCATTGGAAGGCGAACGCTCTATCCCCTGAGCCATAGATTACTTTTGATAAAACGTGACGAAAAGTAATTTTTTTAACAGATAGAAACAAATAAGCAAAATTCAACTTACGCTGCAAGAATTCTTACTCTGTACATATATTCATTAGAACCAACTTCACATTTGTATCCACTGAATTCAAGAATACTTTTTCGCATGTTGACTTTCTATTCAAAATAAGATAAAAAAATTTTTAAAAAAATAATGTATACATTTTACAGGCTAGTAATGAATACATTTTACAGACAAATAATGAAAATATTTCCTCGGTACTGAGAAAACTGTATTGAATTATTAGTTATTGAGGCAAAAAGTAAAATGTGTAGTTTCAGCGCTGCAATGGCCATACACTCCGATATTTATTCTGAAAATAATATTTAAGAGAAAAAACACAAAAACATTATCAAAATCTGACAAAGACAGTTTTGAAAACACCCAGAGTAGTTTTAATACCAATTGAAACTTGAAAGTGTTTTTAGTAGTTACTTTTCATTCAGTTCTCATTTTCACTTTCTCTCAGCTTCCCTTTTATTCAGTTCTCTTCAGCAATCTAGCAGGTTTTGATGTTTTCTATCCTACTTTTTTTTTTAAAAAAAATAAAGTAACAATTTTTCAGGTTTTGACAGGGCCTTTAATTTTTTCCCTGCTTAAATATCAATCTGAAACCTCTTATGTGCTGATTTAATTTAATTCCTTTTTAGAAGGACTCTAAAAATATACATTAAGAGCAGTGATTGCAGACCATCCTGTTGTGCCACAAGTAATACTTAAGACCTACATTATATTCTCATAAATATTTTTTATATCTATTGAAGTATTTTCTGCATAAATATTAAAATAATGTAAACGGATGCACTTCATCAAATCAAAATATATATGAACAATGAAACAGAAGAGTTATAAGTGATTTTCAAAACAAACTTTAACATACCTCATCAACATTTAAAAACAGCAGACGATGTAATAATTCGATGAATGGATCTGAAGCAGCTTGAATACTATGAACAACTGAAAAAGAATATATATATATATATATATACATATTAAGCATTCACATACAACATAATATTTCTTTAAGTCTTTATTATATAAGAATAATATGTAATAATATATATATATGTGTGTGTATGCATATGCGCACTTATCTACAATAATGGAAGAGACACGTTGAGTTGTTCACATTTTTTAAAAAACTTCTTACAAAATACTTAAAGAATTATTTTATAACTTTAGAAATAATCAAAAAGTTTAAAGCTTTCAGAGGTTTCTTAGGCCGACAATAAATTACGAAAGAAAACAAGTATTTTAGAACACCCTATGCTAGAAAATCAAGCAATAAACTTGTAACTTGAATTGATTACTCTAGTTGTTATTTTTAATTTTTTTTAATAATTATTTTTAATAATAAAATTTCATAAAACTAGATTATTTATGAAGATATGGACATTTTATTAAAAAAACAAATTTGTTTGCCTTAAGTTTTTTTGCAATAACTTTATAAATATTCAATGGAAAACAAAGTTTTTAAAGAAAGATTAAAATTAATTGCAAAATTATTTATTTAAAATTTTAAAAAAATTCGTTAAAAATTGAGCAAGATATCAAGTAGTTCAAGTAGTACAGCGAAAGAGCGAAAAAAAAATTTCCTTCATTTTGTACTGAATCGTATTTGGTAACTAATTAAAAAAAGTTTGATTTGAATATCTGAAAAATTTAAAAAGTTTCAAGAAATTTTCAAAATAGTTTTTACAGTCTTTAAAAGAATATATATACGTATATGTATATATATACATGTAAAAACAAAATTAACATGCATAAACAAAACCATTTATTTAAAGGTAAATCCTCAAAGGGTTAAAATTGTTTAAATAAACATTCCAATACTTTATAAACTTACTTGCACGAATGAACTTCAATTTAACTCCATTTCCTTCAACAAAGTAATCAGGTTTTACCCAGGCAATATCATTTAGCTCTGAATCTAAAATAAACAATTTTAATATTCAGATAGCCAATTATTTTAGTAGTTAAGTAATCATAAAATACTGTAATAATTCAGAAGTTATTGTCCGTTATCACAGACTGTTACCTGCATGTCCTAACTCTCTGAACTAGGTTTAGGTACAGATCAAAACTAGGCTGCTGTTTTCCGTTTTAAATATTAATTTAAGATAGATTAAAACTTCCATTTTATGGTACAAAAACAAGCATATAAATATAATTCTAACTTACAAAATAGAGCAGTTAAAGTTATTTATACTTCATTGATATATATCGATTCTTGAACAGGGTGTGTAGCCAAATCTTTCAACAAAAAATACACACCTTTTAAGCTCTCAAAAATATTTTTAAGCACTACATACATTAACAAAATGAAAAATAATTTTCTAAGACTATAATGACATGATCATGATAAAATAATCAGTTTCTGACAAAGGACTGCGTTCTTGATTATATTAGCCATTATAAAAAGATCAAGAGGTTTTTCGGTTTGATATCTGAGGGTGAAAAATGAAGCCTGAAATTGAGAATATCTTGCAAAATGCAGCAGAGTTGCATATGAGAGTGCAAGAATCTCACCGTGCCTAGCTCAGTATATGCACATACGAGCCCGCAAGTATTTAACCAAATATGTAAAACGTTTGACTCTTTCATACGAAAGCATGCTTTTGAATAATACATGGCGTAAATCAACATGGTGAAGAAAAAAAATATCTTATTTTTGAAAAGGGAAAATTAAGCACTTTTTAAAAACACCCAATGAAAAAAACACCTTTAAGTGCTTTTAAAAAAATAAAATCAAAAATAAGCACCTTTAAGCACCTTTTAAAAATGCTACACATCATGTTGAATGATACATGAACAAAGAGATGAATTTGAATTTAATTTCCATAACATATTTCTTCTATCATGAACATAAGATTCTTTGACTAAATTTCTAAGACTACTTTTCTCTTAAACAGATACCTTTCTTAATGAGACAATTTGTTGGGTTTTTTAAAGGTAAACTGGGATTTAACTGTACATAAAACTAAAAGTACACATAAGAAATGTTAAAAAATTACTTACTTTCCTCTCCAAGAGAAAGATCTCTCATACCGTCCTAAAAAACAGTGCAAAAATATGTTAATTAAGAGCTTGTATACTTTTGAGAATATAACAGATACCAGAAAGAATATAAAAGTTGTCATAACATTGAATAATAATTAGTTATAAACTTGCATTGAAATAAAATTTTAGCTGTTACATTTCTTGAGAATAGAAATATTTGCAATTATTTTTTATAAAATTGAATTAAAATTAGTTAAATGATTTATTTATTAAAAGACAGATTAGAGATGATCAAATTTATGAAATAAAGGAAATTTAAAAGCTAGGTAATGTACAATGCCTTATAGTTTCATCACACTAACTGCTTTTTTTTTACAAGTTAAGTTGGTCCACTATTCAAATACCTTTACATAAAATTGTTGAAAATTTGTTATAACTGTTAAAAAAGGAAAATCATCTAAGTTTTATAATAGTCACTTTATAAAAAAATCTTTTGAAGCATTATCTGTTTTTATAAAAATAAAAAAAGTATATACCTGATCTGTTGGACACAACAGCATTGGCTGAAAAGGATCCTATTAAAGTAATAATAATAAAATATATAAAAATATCAAAAATTAACTTCAATACAATAGCATTGTGACAAAAAAATCATAATTTATAAAACTAATAAAAAAATTGGAGTTTCTTAAATTGATTTTTTCATAAGTAAAATGGATATAAAATATTGAATGACTTAAGGTTGTTACATTAAGCTTTGAAATATGATTTTTTTTCATTTGTATATATTATAAGGAAAAAAAAGCTAAAGAAATCTTTTATTTTACGAAAGAGATTTTTTATACAATTGAATTCAAAGGGTAAGAAAAAAAGATACATAAAATTTTTCCTCTGCATATTGCAATGCTTTTAAAAAAAAAGTCAGCAGTTTTTTCGTTTATTAATTTTTTTGTTAGTAATTAGTAAATATGAAAATGTAGTAATAAACTTGCAGATTTTTTTATTATTTATTTTAAGTTTTTCACACTACTCAAAATTTCTTTACATGGGTTTTGAAAATTTTCTTTAAATCTTTTTAATGAGAAAACGATATTTGAACAATATTTTAAAAAAATTTCTTCTAAACATTTAGAAAATTCAACAGTAGAGAACTGATTTTCAGAGTGTCCTTAGAAGAAAAAAAGTATTTTGGACACAATTTCTTAAAAATTAACAGACTAATCTTACTAAAATATTGCACACTGCTCCTTGAAATGTCTAAATCTAATAATTTTTCTTCCCTTTTCTTTATTTCAAATAATTTCAATTTGTATCTTAATTCATAAAATTAAATGATACATTAAGACACAAAACCTGATAAATAAAATGCTCACTAAAATTTCATTGCCACTAAAAAGAACAATCACTTTTAAATAAATAATTGCAGTAAATCACTTAATGACTAACAAATGATTACCTGAATAACTCTCAAGGATTGGCACATTGCTTTTCCTATATTCAGACTTGACTGTTGCATTTTCCCAGCCATGGCAACTAAATATAAATATCAGATTATCACATAATGAAAAAAAAAACACCTTAATTATAAAAATAAATTATAAAAATAAATTAACAAATATTTATAAAATATAATATTAGCTTGTAAAGAGACATTGTTTATAAGTATTAATGAAAAAATTAAAAACATTTTAAAAAAAATACCTTTCATATATTCCTCTACACTTTCTCGATTTGGTTTCAATAAAAATCCAATGATCCGATCTATCATTACTTCTTTACTGGCTCGATGAAGAGCTAACAAGTCACACAGATGCCCAAGTGAACTAGCATTAGCTCTACAAAGTGTTATAAAATTCAAATTTATTTAAATCTCAAATAAAAGACAATGAACAGGTAATTCATCAACACCAAATATTGTAAAATAAAAATTGAAGAAAATGTAATGAACATATTGTTTATACACAGATAACATTTTTAAGCATTTTTAATAATTATGTCAAAAGAAAAAGAACCAAATAGTTAGAAAATGAAAGGTTACTTCATTCAGAACGTATAAAAAACTTTTTTACAATTTTTTCATGTATTAAAATTTAGGTGGAAGAACCATATGAAGGTATATTGCATTTAGGGATATTTTATATTAAAAACTGTTAACTGTTTTTAAGTTTTACATTTACTGTTTTTAAGTTTATTTTTATAGCTTTTTTAAAAAATCAAAATTATTCTCAGGCATTTTTCGTATTACCTCGATCATTGATAAAATTTAGGTTGCTTGTCTGCTAAGTTTAATGGCACAAATGCCAGAAATGGTTAAACTTTGGCAAATATAAATACTATGTACTTATTTTAATGAAATTAAACTTTTTTATAAACTGAATCAATTACAAAAAATTATAGAGACAAAACTAAAGGAGGAAATATCGCTAGAATTCCTCACAGTAACACAAAAAAGTTTAAAACCTCTGAGAGCATTTCGCATTTATCACTTTTAACCATTTAACTGTTGACTTAGAGCACAATTTGGGGAAAGTTTCCAGCTCTGAAAGCAGATTTTCTTACTTGTCATTTAGAGGAAATACTGCCATTTGAAAGGAAATTTTGAATGCAAATTGTAAAAGTTTTTGAATCAGCGTGAAAGTTTTTAAATCAGTATGGAAAATGTATCTAAAGAAATCACATTAAAATTTTTGCAGGATATTGTAACATATGCAAATAGAATGTCCTTGTAGTTAACAGACAAAGAATGAAATTTCTATTTAAAAAATTTCAGAATTTCAACTTGAAATTTTATACTGTTAGCTTACTCAAAGAAGTTAAATAGCAATAACAATAGTTATTGTTTGAATATTAAACAAACAGTTTTTTTAAAAAAAATTTTACTCATGTCTTACTTTATTTTATAACCATACTTAATTCAACCATTTCGCATTTGAACAATTTTATATATTGTCTCCTCAGTACACAACTTTTTATTGATAACAATGGAGTTAACTAACTTTAAGAACAGCAGGAGAAGATACATTTTTAGACATTACAATCTAAGGCTTAATCAGTAGAAAAAAATTAAACTTAGAATGGTTTAGTATTTAATAATTTTACTGTCAGTAAAACAATGCACATTCCTCTTTCAACAATTAATTCTCTAGGGCTTCCTATTTATGGGCAAATTTCCCTTCATACTTAGTTTTCCTACAGAGAAATAATTTTATTGTGAGAAACATGCTGGCTAAAAGGCAGAATTCTAAAGTAAGACAGTCAAGAGTTGTATTTTTCTTTATTTTTCTTTTTGGTTTAAAATTTGCAATTTTGTCAACAGATCAAACCAGAGAGTGCAGTTTTGAAAACTACAAACCACTAAAAATAGAACAGACTGTTCTATTTCAGTTAACATTCTAGGATTTAAAAAAAGCCATATAAAGCTGTTTTTATTTGTATTAGTATGGTAATATTACACATTCAAAAAACACATATAAACAAATTGATCAAAGAACACACCATGGAAATAAACTCTAACTTACTATAACTATATGTCTTAACTGTTAAATCAAAGGAGTTAAATCAAAGAGTTAAATCAAAAGAGTTCAATAAAACTGTCAAATCATAATCAAGATTATTATCAAAAATATAAACTTAATAGCTTTTAAATACACTAACTTTTCTAGCTGTTCTCTTCTCTTCATCATTTCTGGATGAGTTCCATCAAAAGGGAAACCACTGAATTTTCCAACAGTTTTTCTTATAAGTTTCTCCTAAAAATGCAATACATGATTGTAAAGTGATATTATTTTTTTAAACCATACTTTAATCACCAAAACCATAATGATATAAAAAAGAAAGAAAAAACAAATTTTATTTAAAAAGAAAATGAATTCACAAATAGATATGAAAAACAAACAAAAAAAAGAATACCAAACTTTTATAAAACATTTTGATTAGATAACGGAACTTTGTTTCTGAGGAGCCGGAGTTCGATCCTTGATGCCGTTAAGATCCACCGAGTACAAGCCATACATGTGCTCATAGATCTGTGAAATTGAAAGACTTGTGGTTTGCTGCTGAGCAGTAAAATGGATACAGGGATCTGGAGAAAATTTCTTTCTCCTTCTGATCTATGACTAAATTGAGAAAGTGGCATCACGAATGAGTGGTATTGCCATCTAGCCGTGGGTCATCTGTTAATGACTTGATAAGAGTGAACTAAGACGTACTTACCCTTGTGGTGCCAAATCAAAAGCACATCTTCCTGACTTAATTTACAAAAGGCTAATGGCTGTTGGGCTTGGATTAGTATTCTTTCTTTTTTTTTTTTGCATACAAAAAACATGAAACATGACAACTCTACATCAAAAGAATGTGCGGCATAATAGCATCAAAAATTCTGTTGTTTTTATTGTTGACTAAGAAAACAAATCAGAAAGAATTTTATACATGACTAAAAGAGCACACATTGTTTCAAAAATTTGATTGGTTAAAATATTTTCTTTAAACGAAAATCTTTTTATAACCCATAATTAAGTTGAACAAACTCGATTTTAATAAATTAAAATGAGAAAAAAGAAAATTGCTTGAAAAAATTCTTATTTGAATACTAAATTTGTTCACTTTCCCAATAAATAAATTAAATTTTACATGCAAATAATAAGATACTTACTGAAAACATTCCTTGTTTGCGATAAATAGTCCTATGAAGTAAACGTAGTGTATAAATAGAAGCAACTTGTAATTTTGTATGAACTGAAAAAATTTTACAAAAATTAGTGATAATTAAAGCAGATAGTGTGATGTCGAAACACAGTTAAAATAAAGAAAGCACAATATATTGAATGTGGAACCATGAAGAATAATGATTAATTCTTTTTGTGAATTTTAAATGAGTTCATTAAAAATAATAAAAATAAGGAAAAAAATTTTCTATACTCTATAAATTGCATTTAAATGGCTGAACAAGAAATTTAAAATCTAAAAATTTTTTAAGAAAAACCACTAATCGAGATTACTAAGTTGTTGATTTCCCGTATTTGAAAGGAGGAAAAGAAATTTAAGAAAGTTGCCAAAAAATTAGATCTTGTCTCAACAGTTATAACTAATTGAGGGAATCACATTCTTTAAATAAAAAAAAATTGATTTAACTAAAATTTGTTATTAGATTTCTAAATACTTATGCCATTAACAAAAATTCTGGTTTACTTTAACAAGGTAAGAAATTCTTTCTGCTTAGTTTTAGCAATATCACCAAGAATGAAGTGGTGATTTAGATCATCCAGTTAAGAATTTTCACACACCTGATGTATTTATAGACAGTGCTGCAAATGTTCTGAGCATTCCACACACTTCAACTTATTTTTTTTTCTATAGTCAATTAGATTATATTCTTTCAATGTTAAATCATATAGATGCCAAGTTCCACCCCTGTAACAGGAGTTTTTTTTTCTTCGTTCAAATTTAAGGTGGTTGTAAATTTCATGATTATTATTCAATTCAATTAAGGCCACCAAAGTGTATAAACATAAACAATCTAAATATATGTTTGTTGAAGACTTGACAACATTGCAGTGAAGTTTTCCAAATAATTTTACTTTTATAGTTACTACTTTCAACTACTTAAACATTGTTGGAAGGAAGAATTTCTGAGTTGGTAAAAATAAATTGAGGCGCTTAGTAGAAATCATTGATAAGGGCTAGCGACATTCAAAACTATAAAATTTTATTTTCTGATCAACTTTTTCCAGATAAAATTTTTTTAATTTCATAAAAAAAGCTTTAATATTTTAATTGTCTTTCATATAATATAAGGTTTACTTAACTAAAAAGATTTTTCCTGACAGCCTACAAATTTCAGTTGTCTCCTTTATAATAAAGAAATTATGCAAAAGAAAAATATTAAATTTATTAATAAAAAACAAGGTTTACAAAAGAATATAAAATATAAGTGAATATTGTTCTTGTTATATTAATTTTTCATATGGTATTCATATGGTATAACACATTTATATGTAAGGATATTAAACATAAATAATTTAATTCTTTCTTATTATTAATACTTATTAAAATATGCATATAAACTATTAGCAATGGTAGAATGGAATAAGGGAAAAAAACCGCCATCAAAAACTTGTAAAATACTTTTTATATACAATTTCGTTTTTTAAAGCAAATAAAAAATTATAATGTTGTAATTATAGCAAATGTCAAAATCTGTGATGAAAAAGTGATGTCTACTAATATTAAAGATAATAATGTCTCCTAATGATTGCTTAATAAAGTTTCATCCTATAAAAGATGAAAAAGCTAATTTATTCTTCACATAATTTGTCCTGCCCTGATACCAACATAACATTGAAATTAAATGTAAATTTGTATTTTTTAAATTCTAATCTTAATTAAAGAAAACTTAAATAAAAAATATATAAAAATAAAATAATAAAAATGCAATTCAATTAGAATACAATATATTAAAAACTATTATCAGTAAATAAATAAATTATTATTAGGGTCCATGGCAGTATGGCAAGAAATGTCACCAAATGTTCTACAAAATCATATGCATGGGCAACAAACTTATTAAAATATGTTAGGAATCTACAAAATAATAACGAAAAATTGTTTTTTTTTGCATCGAATTCCAATAATTAAAAACAATTATTGTACAAATTTTATCAGTCTAGACCTAGAACTCAAAAGTGTGGTACTCAAATGGAATAACTGATAGTGTCTCTTACAAAATTTTTTAATATTAAATGTTGAAATTTCAAATTTACATGTTTACTGTTGCATTCAAGTATTAACAATATATTTGCTCATCAATATAATAATGTGTTTTTCTCTTTTAGACTTGACTTTTATAATTTTACTTTGAATTTTATAATTTCTGAACTGAGAACTAGCAAAATATTTCATAAATTTTTTATAATGAAATGTTTTGCTAGTTCTCAGTTTTTCTCATTTATTTATTTATTTGATTTCAGCATTTTAGTCTCTATATTGAATTAGTCTATTTATTTAGTCTATTTATTTAGTCCATATATTTAGTCTATTATACTATTATTATTTTAGGATCTTTTCACTTAATTTTAAAAAAACACTTATCTTCAATCATTATGAGGTAATGCACCTACTTAGTAATTATAGTTATATAGATGGCAATTAATATTTTTTGATGTGCATCATAATATGAATTATTGCAAATTTTTTCTCTCTGAAGTTTGATTACTATATTAAATTTTTGGACTGCTAAAGGAATACCTAGCTGGTCCTATTGGACTGCTAAATTTTCCTTACTGGTGTGAAAACTCTAATTATTAGTAAATAAATAAAAATTATCAGTTGATAAAGGTTAAATAGGAACAATAAAAACACAAAAAATATATACATATTAACCAATAAAAATAAAATGAACTTACTCCAATTTATGCAGCCTAAAGGTTCTCCAAATCCTTCACAATCATCCATACATGATTTTCTTTTATCAACAGGAACCAACTCAAATCTTTGAGGGGCTTTTTTCTGCCGTTTCCCACTAACATCTGCTGGTTGATTTAGAGTCCCTGAAATTAAAAGAACAATCTCAAACTGAATTACTATAAGTACACTAGTTATTTTTCTACTTAACTATAACTATTCTACTTCCTGTTTAAAATAGAAACGTTAGTACTGTTCTGTTAGTTGGGCACAAATACACTCTAATACATTTTTATTTATTTTTTCGGTTTTTGGGAAAGGAAGGGTGTGATGGGCATTTTTTGTATTAAAAACAAATAAATAAAAATAAACTAAACCCAGTGGTGTGACAGCCCAAGAAGGGGCAAGAGCAGGCTCAGTGGTCAGCTGAACTCAGAAGCCTCAATGTTTAGTCCTCAAGAATGCTCAGTACTCATTTTATTGATCCACGGAAGAAATGAAAGTCTGAGTCAATTTTAACCACATTTGAGAATAGATTGCAGGACATGTGGTACGGGAGCACCAAAGCACTACAACTCAGTCATCAGGTGTCATGGAGACATAAATAAAAATAAACCATTGAATTTATTTGTGGCATGCTAATGTAAAAGTACGGAAACATTTATGTATATGAAACAATATATCTATTATGGAACAGGAAATTATTATTTGAAAATTAAAATTAACCATTTACCTCCGAAATACTCTTGCACCTGAAATTTTTTCCTGATGCTTAGCTAAAGAAATCGAACAAATAATGTGAAGATTAAAAATAAAAAAATTAAAAAAAGAGCAAATGATAATTAACTTAAAAAAGTTAACAATACAGATTAATACACATACTTAGATAAACAGAAATACAGGAGAAGTACTGCTATTAAAGCACAACCAAAATTCTGATAACAAAAAATAAAAGTTTTTACATCATACTCTACATCTTTTAAGTTGGTGAAAAAATGAAAAAAAAAAAAAATTAAGAGTTATTTTTTTCCTGTTTGTTTTAGACACTTCATTTACACCACCATCATGAAGGTTTAAATTATTATTAATAAAAATTATTACTATTATTATTTATTTTTTTCTTACATTTCTTACAATTAAATTTTTTAATTTTTTGATCAACAAATATGAATTCAGGGGCAAAATTAGATATCCAAAAAATAAAAAAATAATGTTTTGAAGCTATAACTAGGAAAACAATTTATAGTAGGGAAAATAAGATTGAAAAAAAGTACACCAATTGTTTAAAAAAAGTTAAGTAAAATACATAATTTAGTCCTTGTCACAGCCAGAAAATATTTCTGATTAGGTTTTCCGATCTATAAATTTCTTAAGGATTTAACTTTCAATTTTTGACAGTAAAAATAGAAAAATTATAAACAATAAACTATTTATAAAAAGTGTGTGCAACATTTACAAAGTTGTTAAAATAAGTTTAAGCACAATTTTGAGCTTATGTCATATTTATTATGTTTTAATTAAAATCTGAACTTTTATCTTCACTTTATCTTCACAGTTTAAATTTTTTTCACAACATTTTTTATACTTTTCTTTTTTCCCTAAAGTTTTTTGAATAAAATTCTTTTACGCTTTCTCCTAATTGTATGCTTAATACACAAAGATTGAACCAATGAGAGCTGGAAACCATTGCAATTTCTTTTAAATATTTACAGCAAAACTTTTACATTTATTTGCATTTTGCTTATTTTATAATGTTTTTATCAGTTATGGGAGAGTTTTCTAAAAATTTAATCTCTTTCCCAATTTATTGGCAACTGGTTTAAATCCTGAAAACTCCCACCCTGTTCCACCAAAAGTAGTAATAATATAATAACATGCTCCTATAAAAAGTAAATAACAAAAAAAACTTACATTTCAAATTTTTTAATTTCAGTTCCACAGCCCGTTTTTTCCGTTTTTCTTTTATTGTCTCTGGATCATCATTTTTATCGTAGATCTGACCACGACGTTTCCGACCAGGTCTCCTCACAGGAATAGTTTCTGGTGGTTTTTGAGGAGGCTCAGATTTGTCAATTACATTGCTTGTTTTGGATTCTTTTTCTTCTTTATTAGATGAATCTGAATCATAATCTTTCTGATTCTCATTTGACTCGGAAACAGAATTTACTTCCGAGATTTGTGAAGCGTCATCCTCAGAAGCCATTTTTATTTGAAGAGAAGGAGTCAAATACTGTAGCTCAAGGAAGCATCATATACTAAACATTGCAAAGGTTGATGACAACTACCCCAGAGTAACAATTGTTATCATGTTAAAAAAAGCAATGATAAAACCTAGAACAGACATTAAATTAGACAAGTTCTTACATTTTTTTAAACAGGCATACTTTTTTTACAGAAATATTTTAACCATATTTATTAGGGGTCTGTCCATGCCAAATTTACCGTTTAGCGGTACCTTCACAAATTCAACTTTAGGAAAAACGGCAGCTTCACAAAATACTCTTTCTTAAAATTTTATTTTTGTATACCTTAAGAAACGATAAATCCATATTTTTACCATATTCTGTGTGTTGATTTTTTAATATAATTTTTAATTTTCACAAATTATGTCTAAATTTTTGCAAAATAGGTACCTCTCAGAAAAAACTAGACAGACCCCTGTTTATAAAAACAAACAATATTAAAACAATATTTTCTGTTAAAAACCTTCTTATTTCTGATAGACCTTAATAAAATCAAAAAAACTTAAATACCTTTGATAAATGTTGTAAAATACAATAAAGGAAAAAGAGTGAACTTAAATACAAAAAAAAATCAGAGATTGACCAAAATTTCCTTAAAAAAATATAGTATTTATTACTTAGTTTTTTTATTTTTTCAAAGAAAATTGCAGAGAATTTCTTTAGATCTATGTAAAGAAACAATTTCATGAAAAAGGTCTTCAAAAATTCTACAAAATCTGAAAATAAGGCTTTTAGTACTTAGAGGAAGAGGCCTCTAAAAAAGTTTGTCCTTGGGGCTTGTAAAACTTATATTCAGCCTTGCTTGCATAAAACTTTGAAACTAGGTATACTCAACATTTGTTGATCATTTTCTTCCAAAAATCAAACACAAAGACAGTCTTTATTATTATCTACTCTATTTTGGAAAAATAATAAAAAATTGCAAAATAATTATTGAGGCTAAAGAAGCTTAACCCATTATGGATCACCCACAAAAGAATTTGAATATATATATTAAAAATACCTATATGTGAAAAAGAGGAAAAACATATGTGTTTATACCAAATGGATATTTTTTAGAGAGATTTCCATATTAGAAACTACACTAAAATAATTGTCAATTTTTTTAGACTTTTGAGCCAACAGACTGCAACAAACAAAAAATTGCAAATGTAGACAAACCCAAAGGTGGTGGTAGTTGGAGCAAACAGATACTGATACGGTAAAATATCTGAATGGGGCAAATCAAAGGACAAAATCTGTATCTAGCCACTTTCGGGCAAACCACAATAAATAAATACATCAGGAATAAAAGTTTAGGACCGGAACACTTTGGCATTGCAGTTGGTGCTTTTAGGATCCAATACAAAAATGTCCTTTCTTAAACAGTTTTTCATGTGTTTTTAAAAAATAAAAACTCTGGCAGACATCAGATGCAAAGTTACAAAGTACTGTTTCTAAAATTTCAGAATACAAAAAATATATTACTAAGAGAGATATTTCTTCCGATTACTACTGTTAGTACATCAGAAATGTTCCTTAAATATTGATTTTCCTATCTAATTCTTTTCGGTTGCAAGGGAGAGAGTCATACTTTTAACATTTTAAACAAGAAAGATGAGTAAAACAGTAAAAATAAATGTTAAATAAAAATATAAGAATAAAGTTTAAAGAAAACATGATCAGTAAAGCTTAAGGTACAGAAAACGCTACGAAAATAGATGCTTTGGAGTTAAATAGTTAAAAAAAATATTGATCTATTGTTAATATTCACAACTTAAATTCAACTATAAGGCACAAATGCAAGAAACAATGTAAACAGAAAATCAGCACATTATTTAATAAATGATCTTACAAATATACAAAATTAAAATTGTTTCGTGCAATTTATAGTTTTATACTATATATTATTGTATACGGCTTGTTCACTTCACCGTCTAAACCGAGAACAAAACTCAGCGCTGAGGAAAACAAATAATATAAATAAGGCAGTGTCTATTACACCGACTATCGGTAAGATAGCCTCAGAGCTATCGCGCCGACGTTGACAACAGCGCCACTTTACAGAAACTAATTCATCGGTACAATAGCTATAAGTTATGCTTTTCTACCTGTGTATGTGAAATTGGTAATGGGTTGTCATTGTTTCACCAACAACAAAAAATTTAAAAATAAAAGAACATTATTTCTTTTTTCCTTAAAGCGTATAAAATTTTTCATAGAATTTTTAAAAACTAAATTATTTATTAACATTATATTGGATTTATTTAAATATATTAATTGTTTCTTTTGACTCATTTATATTTTAATTAATAATTTAAATAAAGTTTTTACTAAAGTACAAATAAAGGTGTCTTTTCCTACTTTTTTTTCTGGTGAANCATTTTTTTTAATGAATTCTTCCACCATGTGTATTTCAATTCCAGCGGAGCCTTATCAAATTTTTTAAATTTCTTTGAAGCATTTTGTAAAGTTTTCGCTTCTCTCTTCCAGAAGATCGTCCTTTTTTCTTTTTCAAATTCATGAATGGCTATTTGTTATTCTTCATATGAAGAAAATCAAGATGCTACAAAAATTGTAGCTGCCTTGACTACGATAAACAGAGCTAAATTATTTTTGAAAAAAAAATCGGAGAGTCACGTGGACAGATACGCTCTATGATTGGTTAAAAATTTGATCGGTAAGATAGCAAAATGAATTTTACTGCGCCGATAATCGGTGCAATAGACACTCCGTATAAATAAAGCGTCATGAGACGTGATGCCATCTTTAAACTACTAAATATTTCATTTTAATAAGAACAGTCACTCAGAGTTTATTCGTGCTGCATTCGAATGCCGCAACTGTGAAGTCGTTCAATCATCAATTTTACCGAAATATGGACAAACTTTATTAATTATAAGCTATTTTAGATTTTAAAAAAATACTAAAAAAAATATACAAATCAATCAAAAGTTTTCAACTGTTAGAAACTAGAGTTGGGATCGTATCTTTGACAGCACTGAGCGTATGGATATTCATAGGAAAAGAAAGTTAATTAATTTCTGTCCAGATTTTCAAATAGATTAAAAACTTATAAGTGAGGAAGCATTGTGGAACTGAAACCTACATTTAACATAGTTCTGGTTCTGAAAGAAAGCGTTGTAGAAATTTTAGAAAATATTTCTGACATTTAAATACGAAAAAATCTCGTAGTGTATTCCCATACAACTGAAAAGATGAGGACATGGAACCGGTCTTCTCCCAAGATGGTATATTCGAATGTTGCGATCGCGAATTGGCGCCGGTCTGGGAAACATCCTTGCGGATGAACCGGAAACAACATACATACATCACTGCCCGTTTCACAGGGAAGACACATTTACACAGCATCCATCCGTAGAGCGCAATTTTAACCTGAACCAGAGCACGATCAATCTCCGATCCAGTACACCCAGAGGTATTAATTTGTTATGGGAACTTTTGAGACCCAATAAAGTCACCATTTTGCACATGGGAAGTCTTCGGTCAGCGGAAATCGAACTCACGACCTCCCGGACATGGGCCCAATGCCCCACCGAAAAACTAATATAAAAGGGCAAAAACAAAAAATTAAAGTACATTGAGAAAAATAACACTTTTTTACAGGTTAGAATGTTGAAAATAAATTTCAACACTCCATTGCAAGTTTTTTTTGGGAGGATTATACATTCGTTTAAATTAATAAGCATTAGTTTACTTTTTTTTTTTATCGATTTCTAATTTCTACAGAAAAACTTTTCTTTTCAGAATCCGATTTAGGCAATTTTTATTGTCTCAATTAATGCCTCCAACTACATTTATATAACAAAACCTTTGCCACGTTTATTTACAATCACTATTTTATACTGTCACTCTCAATTCGAAAATTCATTACCATGTCTGTTATCGATAATTTGTGTAATTCAGAAGGTCAGGCACTTTCTCTGATTAAAATATTTCGTGAGAGTACAGAAACTGATCACAATTCTATTTCAAAAATCGTCAGTCATCTCATTTTTTTTACGTCACAGGATAAATCCTTAATATTTTTTTTCGATTTGTGATCCTTGAGAATAAGGTTTCGTAGCATATCAGTGAAAATTTAACAATATATTAATAAAACTAAAGTACATAAGAAGCTATCCTTTCCCCCATATTCAGAGGGAACGCTATCAAAGATGGAAATCCTTTGAATTATTTTAATTGCAAAAAAAAGAACAATTACTTCAGTCTATGGTATCCCCCCCCCAAATTTTTTAAAAAATTACTTTCAAGAAACCTGAAACAAATTCTATAAAGGAATATTGTTTACATTTTAGGTTTATTTAGCATCATTTTTACAGATTTAATTTGGATAGTATTTTCGAAAATTTTTAAAATGAGTTTTTTACTCAACTATTGTAGTACTAGTAGTAGTCTCTCAATAACATTTTAAATGAATGTAGACAAATAAAATAAAAAGCTTAACTTTTTCTTTGTTTCAACCATTTATTTCACAATAACAGAAGCGCAAAAGATAGTACTAAGTAGTACTATATAGAAAGCAACAATAATCCTTCTTCACAATATTTACAAATACACAAATAAATCTTTTTCCAATAAATTTCTCTTTTCTCCATTAATCACTCAATCAGCATCACCAAGAACAATATTTCATTGTTAAAATGAAAAAGATAGACAATATAAGATGGGAAGTTTCAAAAGGAATGTTATGGTGGCACAATATTTACAAGTTTATGCAAATGATGGCTAACACAGTGGGACAGTTATTTTTAATATTCGACACAAAAAATGGGATTTTCTTCCAAGTTGAACATTTCAATAACAAATATTATATTTAACAAGTAGACAGGCAAGTAGTTATCATATATTTATACAACAAATAATAAACTGTAGTAACATAATGGTTTAATTAAAAGCCTTTTAATATTTACTAATTTTTAAAAAGAACAAAGAATTGGCAACAATTACAATAGTGTAACAAAAACAAAAGTATGATAAAAACATTGAAACATAATTTTCTATATGATTATAAATGAAATGTACTACACAGATTAAGATTTTGCACACATAACTATTAAGATCAAGAGTATAATTAATTTTTATTATTGTAAATAAAGATCTTCAAAACAATTGCACTAAAAATAAAAAGTTTTAAACAACAAAAAGGGTAAATACTGTACTTTTAACCTTCATATAAATATAATGTTAAAAAATATATATATGATAACACAAATGCAAGTTTAGTACTTGTTTTATTTTTAAAAACCTTAAAGAAAGCACTATTTGCTTGAAAAGTACAGGGTAAAAGTTATTAAAAAAATAACATAAATGATTAATAGTATAAATTAATCAATGTAAATAATTTGTTATTTAATAGTCCAATTTTAAAATTCTAAATAATATACGTAAAAAATATTTATAATTTTTTTTTCTCCAATTAATATAGTATAAATTAAGACAATCTTTAGTACAACCATCTATTTCCATTGCTTAGTAAAACAATTAATACACAAACTGAATGAACTATGCATTTTTTACATTACACAATTTTAGAGCTTTAGCCAATTTTTTAAATGAAGTCAACTCTGTTTCCCAATATTTACACATTTACATTGTAATTTTCAAACCTCGTACTAACAAACACTTTTACTTTTAAAAGTTTTTTTTAAGTAATAAAATTTTGAAAATTTCAAAAAAATAAAAAACTACTGATTATTTAAAAAGAATTATAACTACACATCAAAAATTAGTTATTCAAATTACTAATTTCAATCTGAAACTTTTCATGGATTTCAATTTTAGAAAATATTCTTAATCAAAAGTGCAATCATTGTCAAGCATTTGTTAGTAAATGCTGAAGCTTTTAAAATCATAAAACTTAAGAGCCATGTAGATGAACATTGTTCCTATAATTAATAACCAAGATATTTTCTCCAGGTTTTATTTCACGGTTTAATGTTCAATAGCAGATGAGCAATAGAAACCAAAGTTATTAATGATAAAAAGTCACTTTCCATGTGCTAATTAAACCCAAAAGAACTGGACTAAACTGAGAACATTCCTTTTTAAATAAAAAAAAGGAAAAATGAAAACTGCACAATATAAAAAAAAAAAAAGTGCTGGATACATATATTTTTCTTGTGAAGTAAGTTCTAGAAATTATTAATCCAATTTTTCCAAAATTATCGTATTTGTTATTATTTTATATAGAGGGGTTTTTAATAGTGTTAATAATGCGCTAACTATGCCTGATTACGCTTGTGCAAAATATAACTGTCATTCTATACAGCAACATATTACAATTAAAAATATTTAAATAAACCTACAACATATTATTTATTAACTTGTTTTTTTTTTGCCACAGATGTAATAGAGTTTTCTGACAATGATTGTACTACATAAAAAAAAAAATACTTTAATCAAATCTGAAATGAACTGAAATGCATTTTAAGAATACAACCAGTTTTTAAAGAATACATTAAAAGTAATTGAAACAACCAAATATCACAGATAAACAAAAAACGCTAAGCTTAACAAATTAAACTAAATTTAAGTAACAATAATTAACAGAGTTTTAGCAAATTTTTGCTGAAAATAAAGTGTTAAAACAAGGCAGTGGATTTGGCAAAAATTTAAAATTAATTTGATTCCACTGCCAAATTATACATCTAAATAAAAATGTAGGTTAGCAGGAAAAAGAGCTTCCAAAACAAGGATATGGAATTTGCAACTTAAACTCTACACAAAGTAAAATGATATCTGAATAAAATGAATTTTGTTTTAACAACACATAATAACAAAAACACACAGTATTGTGACTATATCAATTTTTTAAAGAAAAAACAAAACAAATATATATATAAATATGTATAGATAATTCTAATGTTTTGATTGATGCCCTTCTATCAATAACTCTTCAACTTTTACAAAAGCTGAATAATAAAGGTATGTACAATTGGTGTCATTAAGCAGTCATTGCTATTCTGCATAGATTGTAATGTAGTAAATTTTGGCACAAATTTTAAAATAGGAATATCACGAAGTATTTTTAAGATTTTATATTCATATCTTATGAGTAGATTAAATATTTAAGAAATATTCTTTAGAACATCAATTAGTTTTGGAAAATGAAACAAGTATTTTCCAGTTAAAATTATTTATTTTTAAGATTTAAACTTTTTTCTCACAAATAAAGTTTAAGTATGATTCAGACATTACTCTATTTACCATTTATTTTGAGATAGGAAGATACATATTTTCATTCTAAATAGCAAGTAATTAATAAAAGAATAGAATTATAAATTTTGGCAATCTCATCTGAAGCTGAAACAGAATAGGAACACCATAATCAAGAGAATTTGACATTAAATTGAGTCTCAATTATATTTAATAATAGGGTACCTCAAACAATTTTTGTTAAACTATTTCCAATTCTTTTATCTAATAGTTCCGATAATAATGTTAAGAATTATTAGCACAATACTTTTTATTTATAACATATGCATCATTTCTATTTTTTAATTTAATTAAAAATAATATTATGGCTAGAAAGCATTAAGTAAAATTTTCAACAGTTTTATTCAGAATGAAGTTAACTTAAAAGCTTATTTGCCATATTTTAATATTAAAAGCATTTTCTTCAAGTGTAATTAATTTCTTTACAGTTAAAACTATTATTTTGTTTTAAAATTTTTGAATAAATATTTTTGAGTGCAAATACTGAGTAAGAAAAAAATTAAATTGCTTAACAAGTTTTTGTTTTACGCAGTTAAAAACACCCAAGTAGAATATAGAGTTTCATTTATTAACATATGAAAATGAAGTCATTTATTAACATATGAAAATTTTTGAATAAATATTTTTGAGTGCAAATACTGAGTAAGAAAAAAATTAAATTGCTTAACAAGTTTTTGTTTTACGCAGCTAAAAACACCTAAGTAGAATATAGAGTTTCATTTATTAACATATGAAAATGAAGAGTTACATTTTTGGTCATATTCACATTTGTGCATGCTTTGTCTCGATGAAAAAAAAAATCAATTTACATAGCTTCGATCTAAGAAATTTGGTAAAGAAAATGATGTACACAAAGATGTTTGATGGTATACCTGCAAACAGTACCAATAAAATCTCTTAATACTGGACATGCTCTCAAATTAACTAATAATATTTTAAGAAACTTCAATTTAAATAGCAATCTTTAATTATTTTTGCATATCAATATCATTTCTATTTTAAAAGTTGGACTCAAAATGATCCTATTTAAACTTATATTTCAAATACAACACTCACATACACACCTGTGACTTAAGTCTCAAAATAAAACCATTTTGACTATCCCATTTTAAAATTATACCTCTGAACTTGGGGTTATACATTCTTTAAGATATGAATATACAAGTTATAAAAGGGAAAGTAAATGTATAAACACTTTGCTTATTCATCAATCACATTATATCTGATATTTGCTCATATATTTCTCTTTCCTCACACAGACTAATAAAATATAGATGCATAAATAACAAATTTTTACACTAAGCTCACTGGTATAGATATTTGAAAACATGACAAGATAACACACAAAGAGATGAAAATCAAGTCCTATTTGCATAGGATATAAAAATCAGAACTGAGTTTACTTCATTAACATCTATCAGTCATTTGGTAAAAGGCACAACCCCTTTTTTTAAAGCAATTATGTCAGAACATAATAGCATTGAAACAAACTCCTGGTATTATTGTTATCTGGTTAATACTCTTAACCAATTTTAGTGAGGCACGTTATTCATCTTTAGCTTCCTTGCCTGTAGGCTTGTCTAACATGAAGTCTTCAATGGAGAGGAACTTTGCCTTTTTTAGCTCTTTTCTCTGTTCGGAGAATTCACTAGATTTTGGGCTAAGTGGGTGCTTGGAAGGATTGGTGGTGGAGCACTCGGCCTCACAAATTTCTCGTTCACCCCTAGAATCACGCTCTTGATTGGAATTGGGATTGATTCCTGTAATGATTCAGTTATTTATTTTATAATAACTGTTTATATTGATTCAATTTATTGCAACACAAAGGTAATAATCTCAGAGTTACAGACTTAATTAGAATAACAATAATAAAATGCTGGGAAAGTACGGTGTCTTCAATTGTGAACATACTTTAGGATGTCGAGAGTTTGCACAAATTTTTATTTCTATAAAGTAAGTTTTCTATGGTTAATTAACATTTTCCTTCTTCTGAAATTACCTAATTCAGCATAGATACTAACAAAATCACATGATTGAAGTTAAGATTTTCAAAACATAAAACCTTATGTTAAACCTCAATAAAATAAACTTTGTGGGCCCAGATAAAGTTACTGTCATAAAATAGTGCATTTCAATAAATAAATAAAAAAAATCATTAGAAAAAAGNGCATAACATCAGTTTCAGTTACTGACACTGGTGATGTATCACCACTATGCTAAAGGAATTGAACATGAATGAAATAACAGTATTCTTGAATAATACTATAGATAAATAAACCTGTTTATGACTAACCAAACACTTAGTCCCTAATAGCTTAATCTGTAAGGCAAGGTACAAATCCAGTTATGTATTATTGAATGAGAGGACCAAATGAACTTGATTACTGATTAATCTTCCTTTGTTTAATGTTTAAATTGAAAAGTCAAAGGATATTAACAAAACATTATACTTTTAAAAACGAATATTCTGTAGTAAATTTAATTATCAATGTGTTATTAGTTCTATGTTTATTTTACCTATTAAATATTGTTCAGATAAAATTGTGACATAATTTGAGTAAAAGGGTTTTGGACAGTTTAAGACAAAGGGGTTTTGGACAGGACGGTTTAAACCGTGGATTAATCCATTTTGTCCTAATCCTTGCCAACCCTGCTATTACTGCTATACACATTTAAAAATTAAATTAAATTTAGTAGAAACTAAGAGAGATAATAATACAATTAGGTAAAATTTCAGACAATTTTATTCAACATAAAACAGACATGGGCATATGAGATTGCAAAAAACAGAAGAAAAAAAGGAATTCATTTTAAAGTTAAGCTATATTTAATCATATCAGAAATATTTTATTAAAAGTAAAACAAACCAGAAATGAAAAATAAGGCTACACACAATAAGGGAGGGGAAAAATAAAATAAAACAGAATCAAATCTAATAATTTGTTAATGATTTTTTAAAAAACAAAACCAAACAATTTACTTTGAAAGATAGAGTTTCACTTTTTAGAATACAGGAAAATGTTAGCTTGTTCAAAGCAAAGGAAAGTAAATTAAAACATGGATTCAACATGCAGAGCTAGATAAAAGAGTAAAAATTGCCTACTTAAACAAATTACAAAGAAAGTGCTTTTTATGAAGAGTATTTGTATCTCACCTTATTAGTTTTTATCATTAAAAAAATGAGATGAGAATCATTATTTAGATCAATAAAAATCTTTGATCACGCAATAAAAAATATGGCAAAATTCACTAGAAATCGGCTTTTACATTTAATAATTAAAAACTAATGAAAAGTACCTTAATATTGATGTCTAAATTTGTGCGAAACACATTTTATTATTAACTTAAGATAAATTTTATTTTTAAAAAAAATCTTATTTATTTTGATTGATAATGATTTATTCATAGTATCTTTGTTGACAATAATTCATACTTTTTTCAAATTATATTATATTATTGACATTATTTTCATCACTGATATCAGTGTTAATATTGGAATGAGGGTCGTCATTAATTTGTGGTATTTCGATGGGCATCAGATACAAATTAATCTTACTCGAACTTACTATACTTCTTTTATTTATTGAACAATGCTTAACAGGTTACTTGCCTCACAATGCAATTGTTTATTTTTTTTTATTATGTAATTTTTTTTCACTTTTTATTGTTCAGCAAAATGGGCGCTTGTTCTGCAATGTGCCTCAAAATTTTAAGCATATTCTGCTATGGAGCATGTATGATTCTTAGAAATAAAAGACAAACATAAAATTGTCAATATTTAAAAATGAAATCAAAAATGACTTTTTTATCTGATGTAAAAAAATTGTGGTATGATGACATGAATACCATTGCATTTTTAGACTAGCATCAGTGATTTTATAATTGTTAATCAGAAATATTTCAAACATTTAATATTAACTACGCTAAAATTTTTTAGGCTATCAGAAAATAGCCTCAACTTTTGGTAATGTCAAGAAAAATTACCTTGCCATAAGAAAATCAAGAGTAAAAGCTGCAAAAATGAAGAAAAAAATACATAGAAAAAAAAAATCCAAAAAAATTCAAAGCATAACAATTAATCATTAAACTTATTTTTGGAAATTTTTAGATTTGAGTATTAATGCAAGTGATTATGCTTCAATACAAAATCACTTGCATTAACATCCAAAGCTTTATCATAGCAAAAAATTAAACTAATTAAGTTAACAATTTGGGCATGGCGTGGCATTAATGAATGCCTCAGCTCATAAATTCAATAAGACCACATGAATCTATTTAGGGCTGCCACACTACAATGTTGAACATGCAGATATTTAAAATTCACCATCTGTGTGAACTATTTATATTAGCTGGCTATGAATAATTGCTCTACACCCCTGCTTAATGCTTTAATATCAAGAAATATATAATGCTTTCAAAATTTTTCCACAAAAGGTTTGAAAATTTTAGCACAGTATTTCAAAACTTTAAGATAAGTTTGCCATGAATAGAAAAGATAAATTTTAGACTTGAATATGTATTTTAAATTTGATTAATATATTAAAAAAGTAAAAACTGAAAGAACAATACAAAAAAAGTAAGAACTTGGCAGAAAATTGAACATGGTTGAATGGCAGAAAAATTTCCTATTTATTTTTATATTAATAATGTTAAAATAAGTCTTTTATTAATATAAAAGAAAAAGTTAAGAGATTTTTTGTCATTTTTTTTTCTCAGGGATATGAAAGCCTGTAGTAAAATTAAAGATTTAAATTACACAAACCATGAATCCAATCCCTTATTAGAAATAAGTTTTTCAAAGGATTTATATGTATGACATGAGCTAGCATTAAAATAATTTGCATAACAATCAAAGAAAATGTATCTGTAATAAAGATAAACATCACCTACGGAGGAGTGAGCCCCGATACCAGAACCTACAGAAGGATTATATATTTGACTTCCTGGGAGAGACAGAGATGAACTTAAATACTGGTTACAGTGAGGGCACTTATTTGTTGAATGTGTTGAAGGACTAAAAGCATCTCTGCTGCCTATAAAAAATAAGTGATTATGACAAATTGCTTTTCATATACTTTAGTTAACTTTACAAAACAGCATAAACAAAAAAAAAAAAAAAAAAAAAAAAAAAAAAAAAAAAAAATNAAAAAAAAGTACTGGACAGAAAAAGGTAATTACCAGGACTTAGAGGACGCGAAGAACTAGGAGAAGGAATATGAAAAACAGGACTGGATGCAGCTCTAGGTCGAGCATGCCATGAGTAGGTCATTTCATTAAAGTACCTGAAAAATTAAAATGTAGAAAATTTTTTAAACCAAGATTTTAAAATAAATTTGCTGAGAAAATCTCCATACTATATTGTTCCCATTCATAACAATTCAAAACAAACTTTTTCAGGCAATTTCTAATTTGAGCTTACTATCGAATTTTTATATAATACATGCATATATTTGGGTCATTACCATATCGAGCAGGATTACTGATATTTTATTTAAATTTGTAAGAGAGATGTAAACTTAAATAATGACACTATTACAGTGGTTTTGACTGTTTTACAAGATTTATTAAACATAATTATTTAAACATAAACTAAATGATGACCACCATTTTTGTGGACACAACATTTGCTTTTAGTTAAAAACTATATTGCCAAATCTTCAAAGCAAATATTGTAAAACATGAAGTATTCTCTATTGTTTGTAACTCTTAACAAAATGAGACATTGAGAAAAGATTTATGAACTGTAAAAACATACAAAGGTCATCTAAATAAAGTCATTGTTTTTTTCTCCCCTTTTTTTGTTCCCACAGATGTGACAAAGGCATTTGATTTGAAATAAAGAGCATATAAAAGTTTATAATAATATTCTTTTTTTTTTTTAAATCCAGAATTTTAAATGCATTTTTAATCAAAAACATTATTTATTGAGACCTTCTAATTTGTAAGTCTTTGAAGCCTGATCAATTTTAATCTGAACCTCTTTATATCCTGGCATTGTGAATGAGATAAACAAATTTAGTATTTGAAAAATAATAGGTAATTAAAATTTCAAGCTAATACCTTTCTTCATCCATTTCAAGACTAGACTCACTCTCAGATAAGTGACGGCACAAAGCCTCCCTGCGCTCAACCTCTAACTGAAGTTTTCTTTGAAGTCTCTTATTTTCTTCTCTACCATGTCTCTCTTCCATTGCAAATTGAGCCATTTTTTCAGAATCTAAAACAGAAATAGTTTTAAAATAAGGCCAAAGAGTAAAGTCAAGAAAGAAATTATGGTTTCTTAACAAAAACATTGTTGGTGAGCTTGTCATTGCTTACGAACAAAAGCTTTTGAAATGTGGGTTTAAGAAAATAGACATAACTTAAAATGCGTGTTTAAGAAAATAGACATAGCTCAAAATATGTGTTTGTGTTTAAAAAAATGGACATAGCTCAAAATGTGTTTTAAAAAATGCACATACCTCAAATTCATGCTAAGAAAATGCACAATACAAAAAAATTCACCTTTTTAATATTCAACACATATTTAACAACTAAACAAAGAATTGTATACAAACTTTTCTTTACTATTTTTATCACTAACCATAATCATTAAGGGGCAAAATCCAGGACTCCAAAGTGGCTGGGTATATTACAGATATAACTTAATAGGTGATCTTTATGTATTCAGAACACTAAACAATTCAATGGTTTTTAGAAATTTAAATTCATATACATTAAATTTAATACACTGTGGTCTTTTTGTTTCATGGCTTGAGTGATGGCATTCTTTAAAGCTTCCGCCTAATATACTGTCTGTGTTGTAGGAATTAAGTTTTAATTGTATGGTAGGTGCGATTATGCAATCTTCATATTTTGCAATTTCTGCTCCCGTTCCATCATCCTTCTTGGATCTATCTGTAAATATGTTTATTTTTCTCGTAAGTCAGACTTGTTAAATTATTGTGGAAAATTTTTTATTTCCCACGAGGTTTATTCTCATTGCTCTGCTGAAGGATGATGTGTAGCGGAAGGATTGCCAGAATAACCTGAATGGCATTTGTGGGGGATGTACAATAGGCACAGGAGATATTCTGCAGAAATTTTATCCGAGTGCTATAGAGTTTGTTTCTGGTTTGTTTTTTGGGATTAAAAAATCTGACATAGCTGAATTTTTAATGTCAATTATATTATTTTAAAATGATAAACTTGAATAACATATGTTTTTTTTTTTACTGCACTTGCTAAATCTTAAAATAATCTTAATTCATGCTTCATTTAATAATTACATCTCTAAAATTTACTGAGTTGATTTTTTATCTCCATAAAATTCCATTTTTTACCCCATGAAATAACTCAAGAGTACTGCAAATTTTAATAACAAATCCAGTAAAATAAGACTACCATTAAAGCCTAAAATATTTTATATGAGTAGTGGGTGGTCCCTCCGGTTCAAATGCCCAAGATTAAAAAATACCTATTTCTATCTTTATTAAGTAAATAAATAAAATGGAGAGGACTGCTCTGGTCCCACATGAAAATACTTTGTGTTTTTATTATTTTGATGCTCTGTTTTTATTATTTTTATGCACCCACATGAAAAGAAAAAATCTCATATTGGAATGGAGAAAATTAAACACTTTTTACAGACCAATAACAAATAAACACTTTTAAAAAAACAAATATCAGTAATAAGTATTGCCTACTTTAAGTATTGTGCCAACTATTTTAATTGTATATATTTATAAGTGTTTTTTTTCATTTTATTTTGATCATAATTTGAGTTGTCTGCTTCATCAGTGGCAAGTATGAAGGAAATTAGAAAGTATAAAAACTTCGTAAGTTATACATATATTGTCTATATTTTGTAATTACAACTTAAACTTACTCATGTTTGAACTCAGCTGCATTAATTAAATTATCATTTATGTAATGTTTTAATTTTGGATGATCATGATATTAGTTGAGCCATATTTGTAAGTTGATGCCTTAAAGATAAAGTTATTGAAATAAAAATACAAATTTAAATAATTGAATAAAAAAATCAAAGGAAATTACGTTCTTGCTGGGCATTCAGAAGCTGAGTTTTCAACTTTGCAACTTCATTTCTTAGGTGTTGAACATGCATTGTTAAGTTCGCAGCAAGATCTCCATTGTTTATGTCTCTTGGAGAGGGAGGAGCAGATACAGGTTGATCTAATTTTTCTTGAAGCATTCTGAAAAATGCAAAATTTACAAAATGCACAATAGTATGGTTAAAAGAAAACTGAGTACTCTGAAAAAATGAGAAGATAATTTTTTTTTTTTTTACAAGATTGTAAAATAATAATAAATGAAAGAGTTCACTTAAAAAATAACTAAAAATATTGTTTTTGTGGAACAAACTTATGCAAGTTTTGCTGCTTCATGAAGTGAAAAGTATCAAATTTAACACAATGTTATAATAATATATTTCTTAGTCTTTTAACAAGAGGATTGATGTAACACTAATAGATCAACACATTGTCAGTGAACAGGTTATTAGAAAACGTTTAAATTATCTAGGAAAAATGAAGTACAAATAAGAAAAGTTTTAACTGAATATGATTAAATTACTACATAAATCTAATACTATTTATTTAAATATGATAGACAAGAAGTAAATGATCCTTCAACAGTTTTCTTCTTTTCAACAAATTTTTGGAATAGTGTCGAGTTGATGTAATAAATAGATTTTTTGTTCAACAGAAATATTTTGTTCAGATATGTTTTTGTCAACAATATTGCATCAAAATGTGGTGAAGCGGAAAGTTTTCAATTCCTATAAAAAGCTTCTAGCTTTATACAGCTCAGCTAAAAAAAAAAAAAATTCAGAATAAAAAGTTACCTTTTTTCTGCCTCTAATTTGTCCATCCTTTTCCACAACCTATTGACAAGGGCTTCTTGCTCTTGTTCTAAAGTGTTTTCTAATTCAACTTTTTCTCTTCTTAGCTGCTCCAAGTTATTTTGCTTTCCATGAGTCTCAGCTTCTAACTTTTCTATTTTCCGCATCAACTTATTAACAAGAGCTTCCTGTTCTTGCTCTAAAGTCTGTTCTAATTGCACCTTTTCCTGTCTTAACTGAAAAAGTGAAATAATCACTATCAAGCTATTTACTTTGATGATGAATTAATATATTTATAATTAGTATGATAAAGTATATAAAAAAAACAGGAAACAAAACCATAAAATCACAAGAAAAATTGAGATTTTTATAGCCAGGGGTCTGTCTAGGTTTTTCTGAGAGGTACCTATTTTGTGAAAATTTAGACATAATTTGTGAAAAATTAAAAATTATATTAAAAAATCAACACAAAAATATGGATTTATCGTTTCTTAAGGGATACAAAAATAAAATTTTAAGAAAAAGTATTTTGTGAAACTACCGTTTTTCCTAAAATTGAATTTGTGAAACTACCGTTTTTCCTAAAGTTGAATTTGTGAAGGTACCGCTAAACGGTAGTAAATTCGGCTTGGACAGACCCCTGATAGCACATTCTTTATAACAAGTATGTCAATAAATTAGAACTAATAAAAACCCAATGTAATAAATTAAAATTAACTGTTAAAGAAAAATAAAACATTACTTTTAATGCAGTATATCAAGTTGCAACTATGAAACACTTTTAAAATGACCTTATAAATTTGTCATCGTTCCTTCCAGACGATTTTTTTTAGATACAAGCAACTACTTATTCTACAAAAAATTAGTTGACCACCCATTTGCAAATATTTTTATGCATAGGATAAGAAGATTATGATTCTGGCTGCTCACTTAAGTTTCAAAAACTGCGTGTACAGTTTCTTCCCAGATCACTTTGCTTTGCTCACTTATTTAACTTCTTCAAAACACAATGGGACGGACTAACTACTAATGATTTGAGTTACAAAATGTGAGATATTTAACAAACACAAATTATCAAACATTCTCATATTTAACAAACATTCTCACTCAAGTGAAATAATAAGTTCACCAAAAAAATTCTTAGCAGATGAGTAAATAGATAAGCAATTTTCAGTGTGCACAGTTAAAAACCACAGAAGCAAATTGAAAGGAGTTTACAAGCAGTTTTGAGAAAGTTAATATATTCATAGTCAGCTTCAAACGAAGAAGTTTAACACAGAATCATTACACAAGTGATGATCGAATAAATGAAAATATTAAGAATCTCTCATTAATTTAAATTATTTGTGTTAACTTCATTAATAAATATAATCCAATTTTTCTTTTAAATGAAGACAGGTCAATATCTTCTAAAAATACGAAATTTTTATAAATCTTTCAGAAATATATAGATTCTGTATCATCACCCAACCATGGCCAAGCACCTAACTCCATATTTACTGCTCTATCTTTTAATGGAAGGAATGCCACGTAATTTTGACACTGGTCAGACACAGAGGTGCAGAAAACTCCCAAAGCCAAATATTTTCCCAAAACAGTTTTTTTTTTTGTTCAAAATTTCTTTAAAAATTGTGGTGCTTTTCTTTTTGATTTAGTTATAATAACGCTTTCAAAATATTTTTGGAAAGTAAAGTTTGCATATTGTTAAAATTTTCTGATAATTTTTTCCTTAACAAAGAAAAAATTCATTTCATTTTTTTTTTTTGCACAATTCTTAGTTAAATTAACATATGTGTTAAAAATAATATAATACAAAATAAATATAAGGTAAAACTAAATTTAAGGCCCCACTTAAAATATTTTTGGAAAGTAAAGTTTGTAATTGTCAAAATTTTCTGATAATTTTTTCCTTAACAAAGAAAAAATTCATTTCATTTTTTTTTTGCACAATTCTTGATTAAATTAACATATGTGTTAAAAATAATATAATACAAAATAAATATAAGGTAAAACTAAATTTAAGGCCCCACTTAAAAACTTAAGTTTATGAGTAACATAAAGTTAAGGCACTTTGATGATTTTCATCACTCTATCACCTTGTTTAAAGATATTTTTTTATTGATGAATTCCAATCAACAAGTGTTCAAACAGAAACATTTACATTTTGAGAAATACAACAATATTTTGTAATTAACTCCAAAAAGTCAAATGAAAGTAGTTGATAGGTAAAAGAAATTTTTTTAAATTGTTCAAATATGAATCAAGATGTTTCGATTTTTTAAGTCACGTTAATATTAAATATGACATGTAATTTCGAAATCGCATGAATATGAATTGCAATGTGACTTTCAAACCTACAGATAAGCTAATGTTTGTTGGGATCTTCCATGTAATTCCACTCACTGGCGCTAGTATCGCGGTTGTGATGTAACTGCAACTGTGTTTACATTGTATGTTTCAGTTTCGNTGATTAAATTAACATATGTGTTAAAAATAATATAATACAAAATAAATATAAGGTAAAATTAAATTTAAGGTCCCACTTAAAAACTTAAGTTTATGAGTACAATAAAGTTAAGGCACTTTGATGATTTTCATCACTCTATCGCCTTGTTTAAAGATATTTTTTTATTGATGAATTCCAATCAACAAGTGTTCAAACAGAAACATTTACATTTTGAGAAATACAACAATATTTTGTAATTAACTCCAAAAAGTCTATAAATGAAAGTAGTTGATAGGTAAAAGAAAATTTTTTAAATTGTTCAAATATGAATCAAGATGTTTCGATTTTTTAAATCACATGAATATTAAATATGACATGTAATTTTGAAATCGCATGGAATATGAATTGCAATGTGACTTTCAAACCTACAGATAAGCTAATGTTCTAGTTTAAAATCAGGTAAATAAGAATTGCAGTATTTTATTTTTATAAATGGTGTGAGAAAACAATCATGCAAATATGAAACACATTTGATTTTAAAATTAGGTGAATACAAATTGTAAACAATGTAAAAACGAGTTTTCAGAATATTAAAATTGCGTGAATACGAATCACCACGTCTAATTTCAAAATCACATCCATTCAAATTATAATTTTTAATCGCAAGTAAAGGAATCGCGATATTTAATGTCTTTAAATGGCATGGAGCTATGACTTTTTCATAAATCGCATTAATACGTCGTTACTCACTGAGGGAGTTCATAAAATCACATCGTAGATAATGAAAAGCAAAATTTTGTTTGAAAAAGCTGAATGTTTAATTTTACTTAAAAATGAATAACTTATCAAGGATGAAATTAATTTATTTTCGATTCTGAAAAAGAAAATACCAAAATAAAGTTATTAAACTTTTTTTTAAAGAGGAAAACTTTAGTAAAGTTAAAAATTTTTTACTATAAAAACTTTTGTAGCATTTTTTTTATTTGACCAAAGGCTTTGAACTAATTTCAAACCAAATTCATGCAATCATACATATTTCACATCCCTGGTACTCCTCTTTTGCTCTCCTAATTTCCACTCCACAACTAATGAGGAGACTTTCAGCCATGACAGATTTAATGCTGCGTATACACAGACCCCAGATTTCCAGCCAGTGGTGTGAGAGACGACTTAACCAACTGCGCCATCGGTAGATTACTTTATATACCTTTAAATTAAAACTAAAAAAAAAACCCTTTAAAAAGGATTGCGAACTCATTTCAAGACGTGACAGTATGTTGTTGCAAAAATCATTATTCCACAATTAATAATTTTCGCAAAATCAAATAAAGCAAAAAAGACCCTTAAATTTAGAAATAAAATAACTATAGCAGAATGCTCCTCAAACTTTACATTTCTTTAAAGAAAAAAAACAGGATTTCATATTTTTTTCCTTATTCTATAGCATTGTGCTCTGAGAGTGAAAAGAAAGTTTCTGGTAAGTGACCTAAAACTTATAAAATTCTAAAAAAAATAAAATAATAAATAAATAAATAAAGAAAATTAACTAACTTGATTGAGTTTTCTAGATAGATCATTAGTAAGACACTCCTCTTCCTGTTCATAATTCAGAGCCAATGTCTCTTTTTCTTTCTTTAGAGTTTTAATTTGTTTCAATAAAGTATTACTGATAAACTCCTCTTCTTGTTCTGCCTTTGCTTGCTAAATTATAAAAATAAAGAATTAACAAGCAATTAAATCTGGAAATTATAAACACATTAAAAAAAGGATCGCTTAATAATTTTAAATAAATTAAAAAATAAATATATAATGCAGTTTAACACCAATTAAAAACACAAGCTTCTTTAAAAAAAAAAAAGATTATAAGAGAAATGAATGTTTAATTTAATTGGTAGCACATTAAATATCTTTAGTAATAAAACAAAAAACCAAATTTTTTTTCCATTTTTGGGAAAGTTTCTTACCATCTCCTACTACTTGTAACATTCATAAGTAAAATTTATTAATGTCATAAATCAAATTTTAAAGATGTTTTACGAACACATACATATTTCATAGTATATTTAGCGTGTCTTCTACATATTTATCTTAGAACATTAAAGAAATATTTAATGGATGTTTTATGTAACCCAGAAAGTCTTAAAACTGTTGCCTGTCTTGACATAAAAAGTGCTTAAGCTCATGCACTAAAGCCTATTTACAGGAGAACTGAAAAAAGGCACCTGAAAGCAGTCTTCAGGTGTCACAAGCCTGAAAAAAAGGCTTGCCAAATTTACACCATTCCTGATATTAAGAACCCCATCTTGGAAGAATAGGTGAAAAATAACCAAGTGACGCAAAGAGTCAATCATCACACATCATCTTTGCTAACAATGCTTGCCGAAAGGCAGGTAACGAGAATTGAAGATGACAAATTGAGTTTTTGTTACTCTAGCAATGTCACGAGCCTGATGACAGGCCTCATATAAATGGGGAGTTACGGCACGTATAGTAACTGAAAAATAAAATGAAGAAAAAAAAAAGAAAAAACATGTTCTACAGGCTACAGGGAAAAAATTTTTTTTCTTCTTCCTCACACCAAAAGTTCTTACTTTTCATGATCCCTGTGGCATAATTTTTTCGAGCTATCTGTGACAAAACTGTCTAGCACTAATATTTTTCTGCAAGATACTTTTAGTAATAACAAACATATATGTTACTAATTTAATTAATAACTACTAACTAACTATTAATAATTACTAATTTAATAAATAATTAACAAAAATGCTGTGTGTACAAAACAATTCTTTTTAAAATTGAACATGTAATAATTTTTTATTCTAATATTATGGGTGATATTCTTGCATTTTTTTGAGAGCAGGCAGAGTAATGCACAAATTATTTCCTTCCTTGCATTTTATAAATAGTAATCATCACAGTAAAAAAATAATTGAAACCGCTGACGAAAAAAAAGGTCGACAACGAAATCACATGAATCGGACTCCTCGAAAAAGTGTAACTCAAATGCAGAATAAATAATTGTAATATAGCATAAAAAATATCAGATTTAAGAATTATTGATAAATCAATTGCAATAACTGCCAAAAATTTAATAAAATCATTGCCTTAAAAAAGTAAATACTCAAATGCACAATTCCAATTTCCCATATTGTTCGAAATATTTCGGGATATATAAAAACCTCGAGAAAATCAATGTCAATAACTGACGAAAATACAATTGAAACATTATATTGATTTATGATACTATTGCCGTAAATTGAGCGCGTCAAAAAGTGATCTAAATGCATGTTTCAAATATTACATGTAAATTTCTGCAAAAAAAAAAAAAAAAAAAAAAAAAAAAAAATTTTTTACTTTTCAAAAGAAAAACCTTTCTGTAAGAACTCTGACGTTCTGCAACAATGTAGCAGAGATTCTGCCACGGGGTTCATGATCAAGATCTTCATTCTCACAATAAAAGTTTTGTAAGTCAATGTTGATTTTCAGATATCAAAATGCAATGGGGAAAAAATTAACAAAGTTAATGCTAATAATTTATTTTTAGATTCAAGAGTTTTCTCAATAATTAATCCAACTTTTTGATTTTGAAAGACCTCCCCCCCCCCAAAAAAAAAACTTAAAACTTTTTTAAAAGCAGATGTAATGTCTAAAAATAGCTCTATGAAAGAAAAGGAAATCATATAGGTAGGAGATCATAATAAGAGAAAAAAATAATGCTTATAAAAAGACAGAACATGCAGAAGATGATTATAAAATTAGATCTTTTTATTCTAATGAAAAAAATAAACTTTTAAAAATGCATCTTATATCACACTGTAATTTGAGATCATTTAAAAATTCTTTGAACAAAACTCATAATTATACAATCAAATATTATTTTAGAAAAATAAAATAGTACAAAGATTTTAATGCTTAGTGTTAGTGCAAACAAATAATAGATGTATTTAAAAATAAAATCACTGTTTAATCTCTGTCAAACATTATACTACAGAAATGAAATGATTTAATAGATGCAAAGTAAGAGTAAAGAATTAAAAACAAAGTTTTCTATTTTCTTCACATAATTTTATATAGGTTTTTTGATAAAGCAATTGTGCAAAATTACTTTAATAAAAATAAAATAAATGTGTCTGTCTGTAAGAGAGGTTTTTTTTCTGACAAACTTTTTTTTTACAGCCAGGTCAAATAAACGATCATGATTTCTAATAATTACATCTATGCAGATTCTAGATCTGTGGTTCCCAATGATGTTTCGCAGAAATCTAGCTTTACATGAAAGAGTAGAAGAGGTTCTGTGAGTTAGTACTTTTTAGTCATGAGGTTTGGAACCTCAGTTATATTTAAATCCAACCTATAACTCATTATTTATTTTATTTTCTGGTTGCCTTTGTGAAATTATTTCAAATGAAATGCCAATGAAATAGAAATAGCTTTTTTTAGACTTATAAAAAAAACAAGCATTTATAAAATATTGCATTAGAATTTCCTATCACGCTTTTCAAATCGAAATAAATTATCGAAATTAAAATAAATATGTTTCTCTAATAATCATTTCAAACATTTATAGCAGTTCTCTTAAGTTTTCATTTTGATGTAAACCATAATTAGGATTATTTTATTCATTTTCAGTTTATGTATATACACCAAAGATAAATTTATAACTAGACTAGAAAGAGCACAAGGACTATAAATTTAACTGTCAGATATAAAACCTTGTTTAAGATTATTAAAGGTAAAACATTGAAAAATCTTCATTCCCCTAATGAAATATTTCAAAATTAGTCTTCTAAAGGTTATAGTGTTCACAATTACTTGATTATTTAGAGTTCCATAGCAAAAAAAAATTAATATATAAAAATTGGGAACCACTGGTTATGTGGTTGCGTTCAAAATAACTTTTTTAGAAGACTCTCAATTACTTTTATAAATTTAAAAAAAAATCTTTTTGACATAATTTTTGATAATAGTAAAAACTAAAAAAATAAAGTAACGGTGTAAAGATAATTATTAGCTATTATAAATATGAAGTATTTATAAATAAACATACATGTAAAATTATTAAATAATTATAAATATTATATTATTAATTATTATAAATAAAAATGTTTAAAATCGCAATGCATCTAATTCGTTACCTTGTTTAATTATTAAAAATAAAAATCATATTACGAAAAAAATAAATTAACAATCATCTTAATTGTTACATGTAAAATCAAAAATTTTTTAACACCTATTTTAACTCCTCCTTTCTCCAAGGCATGAGATTACAAAAAATAGTTATGAAGTCCTCTGTTCTCAAGTTCATTTTGCAGTTTTGTATGAATAAGACCAAAATTTGAAATTATTAATTTGATTGATGCTGATCTGCACAGACGAGAATAAAGGCGTAAATTATAACATAATATAATAACATGTAATTAGGGAATTTATTCTAATAACTGTAGTACTAATTAAAACCTTGAATTGATTGATTGAAAATTTACTCATTCAAACAAAGATTTATATTTTTCATAAATTAAAATCAGTATACTTATCAAGAAATATATTATAGTCATGATTTATTGGAATCATTCATGTGCATATAAGCAAGAGTGCAGAAAATTCTGAGCCTAATATTTCCTCTGAACAAAGTTTTTTTTTTGTTCAAAATTTCCTTAAAAAAATTCAATTATTTTATCAAAATATTTTGGGAAAATAAAGTGAATATAAGAAAAAAGTTAAATATTTTTCTTAATAAAAAAAGAAAGAAATCCATTTGGTGTCTTGGCGATATTAGTTGATATAATAGATCAAGATATGGAAATAGATCCAAGTGAATGAATTTATTCATTTATTTTAGAAATTATCAAGAGATTATTTTATTGCAATTGTGAGGGGGGTATCTTTAAGAGGGAAAGAAAAATTGGATGACCTTCTCACCTACAAGAAAATAAAGTTAACAATATTTTCTGCCTGTGGGTACGTTTTGATTTCTCTTATCCTTAAACTAACAACATAGATTAAAAAATATGAAAAATTATATTTAATCGCCATGAAAAAAAAGATATATTTAAATTTTACTTGTTTAACTATTAACGAATAGCCTTTAAAAAGTGTCACTTAAATCTCTAAACCAATTTTAAATGTCTAGAATTAATACAAAAAACTTGTGCAACACGCAGGTTTTTTTACTTATTTAAAAAAAAAAAAATAGCTGATGATTACAAAAATAAAACTGTTTCTATCTACCCCTGATAATTAAGTCAGGTGATTTTGAATTAAAACGATTACAATCATACAGCTGAACTCGATTCTAAGTTAAACTGTAAGTTTATTCAAACTTAAATAGTAGTTTCTAAATGTTTTTTCTTCAGTATTGTCATGTTTAATAATATTATCACTTTAAATAAACCTACAATATTCACACTCGCTTGTCTTAGGGCTCTATTTTCTTCTTGAAGGTTCTTAACTCTTAATCTATAAGTTTCCAGTTCCATTTTTAAAACTCTATTTTCTTGCTGTAAAGATTCGATCCTTTTTTGAAATTGTTCTCTAGAAGCTGGTGAAGATGGAATTAACATTCCACCATCTACCGAGCTACTATCACTCTCACTAGCGCTGTCTGCCATTGTTTACTTAAAATTTCTGACTCCTAACTCTCATTGTGATACATGAAATGAACCAAGAATTAATCTACATATTTTACATAGTGTTATAACTTAAAATTATACTAATGAAAGTAAATTTTTAATTATACAACCCACGCAAACACTGAAATACGCATTTTGTCGACAACTCGTAGTCTCATCTGAAAAAAACATGTTGCCAAATAAAAACACAGTAAAAATTTTTTTAAATTTCTTAAATATTTTGCAATTTATGTAAAAATCCTGAATTTAGTAACAGAAATTTTCACAGAATCTTTAAAAACTTAAAAAATATTTAGAATTTCGATAAAATGTGCTCTTCATTTGTTTTAATTAATATTTTTAAAAATGGCAACATGATAATATTTTCGGCTGCTGTTTTTTTTCTTCTGTTTGATATTTTGATTTTGAAAAAGTCAAAGTAATAAAGTTCATCAAGCTATAGTCGCTAATTGCTTATTCATTAATCTAACAATCACACAGATGTTTTGAGCTTATTGAAATATAAATTAATAAATTAACCATTTTAGCTGCACACTATTGTTATGTGAATATTTTGTTCCGTAAATTAATCAACCTATAATGTTTCAATGTATTAAAGGAAGCATTTGTCTCTCCTGGATTTTAACTCTTAATTTAATATTTTCCGTTTTAACTCGTAAGTTAAAGAATAAAAAAATCATCCAATTTTTTTATTTTTTTTATTATTTAGAGTCAAAAGCGACAGTCAGTTTCTGTTTTTAATTCAATTTTTCGAATTTTACGGAAAATATTATAAGGATCCTTCAAACCTGTTCTGTAAATTGACACAATTTATTCTTGATTTTGATAATTAAATAACATGAAATTTACTTATGTAGGAAACTTAATTAATTAATTAAATTTCAGTTTAAGATTAAGTGTTAACCTGTAATAAATATATGTATATTTGTGTTTGTTGTTAAAAATAATGTCTTCTGTCAATCGATAAAATTTTATTTAATTTTATTTTTATAAAATTGTAATTAATTTATGTGTGAGTTATCTCATTGTCAGTGATTTTTTTGGGGGATTTTTCTGTATCATGATCTGCTACAATCACTAAAAATGTGATTTTAAACTTGCAAATTTTTTTTAAATAAAAGCATTTTTGTGAGGATGGCTACAAGTTATACCTTTCGAGTTAGTCCCTTTCTGTGATGTTGTTTTTTTAGTTTCTCCGGGGCTGCTGCCCGGCAGTTGCCAAAACTTTATGATTATTCTATCACAAAAGTCTCCCCTATTTAAAATAATGTAAAAAAAATGTATCTAAAAGTAAAATAATGTTTTTTTGAACCCGCGTTTTTTGGACAAATGATTAGGTTCAAAAAAAATTTAGCATTAACAATATTTTGCAATATTAATATTTCTCTTGAATAAAATTCACTGAATATATATTTTAAATATCCATCTTGCAAAACTTAAATTTAATGAATTCATTAAACTCATAGCTATTCATAGCATTATGAGCATCAGCTAATATTTAAAAACTTTTTCACACAGTAAAATTAACGAGCGTTATTATTTCTTTCTTAATTAATCAAATTTTTATGGTTATGTCAAATTGGAACCTAGAGAAATTTTATCTTTTTTATTTATTTCATACAAAATATTTATGATTAGATTAATGCCAGTGTTTAGATTTTTTTTCATAATATCTTGTATATTTTTCTAATTATATATATTTCCTTCAGAATACTTTTAAAATCGATTAGTTGGTGAACTTGAGAATAAAACCAGCTTCAGCATAAGATTGAGTGTTTTTTATTTATCTTTTAACAGTGCAAATATAAAATTACAAAGAAATGCTGGCGATAAAACATTCAGTTGGTATTTAAAAAGAAAAAATATTTAAAATTCAATTTAATTGTCAGTAATCCCATTATTCATCTATATATAATGCTATAAAAATTATGCTGTAAGTATGCTAAACAACTGAACTTTTACATTTGAATTAATGATGGCCTTTAATTAATCATTTTAATAGGATATCCCCACAAAAGGAAAGCACCATATTATTTAAAAAATTTTTGTACACTTCTAAAAATTTTTTACAATTGATAAAATAACGATCTATTAAATTAACCAAGTTAACCTAAATGTAATATTTCATTTTAGGTAGTCAAACTGTTATAGCTGGCCATCTATCCCGCACGCCTCATAACCTTTCATGTTATGAGTGTAATACCTTAAATCATGGAGATACATGCCGAAATCTTCAATACAACAACTCAGCACTACAGAGATCCTGTAAAACAAGTCAGATGTTTTGTTCTGTAAGTATGATATTTAGTTTATATATTTAATTAAAAGTGAAATTAAAATAGTACACTTAGAATTGTTTTGTTTAGCTTATTAGGTTGGTATTTTTTTTTTTTAATTGTGAATTTTTTTATTATATCTATTTTATGCATTAATTTGTAAATGTTTGAGACTATACTTACATAAGTTGTAATTTTTTGAGTTGAATTTCTGATTAATTTTCTATAAGAGTATTTTGTAAAGTTTCTGAAAATTCTGTTGGTAATTTTTTCACAATCAGAAACTTAAATGCTTTTTGATTTTAACTGAAGTTTGAATTTCGGAAAATTATTAAATGAATAAATTTCATGCATTATAATTTTTCATAAAAGGGGAAAAATTGAAGTATTTAGTGTTTGGAAGATGGTCAGTGTAATAATTTATGTGATTAACTTATGAAAATTATAACTCTTTATTTAATTAACTTATAAAAATATCATATTTGAAGAATACTTTTTTGTTTTCTACATTGGTTTTATTGTTTAGTTTTCAAATTCTGCTTCTCTTAAGGTTATAATTTAAAAATAATTTAATTCTTATTTTCGTTTTAAAAAAAGTTAAACTTGAGTATCAAGTGTAATAAAATAACTAATGAGTATATTGTAGTGTGGTCTAAATCTTGTATTTAAATTTTATTTCTTCATCTTAGCTTTTTTGTTTACTTTTTATATATTGATTTGTTATTGTAATTTTTCTTAATAAAATAATATAGCATGTTAATAAAGTTTAATATTTATCTTAATTGTTATGAAAATGCATTTGAATGTAACTACTATGATCATTTTAAGGAACTTATAAATCTCCCATTTAAATATGTTTTGTTTTTTCCTATATTGGCTTAATTTGAATAGGCATTAAAATTTGATTTTTCTTAGTGAATATACATAAGATGCAATTTATAGTATGATATATATGTTCTTAACTCTTAATCTATAAGTTTCCAGTTCCATTTTTAAAACTCTATTTTCTTGCTGTAAAGATTCGATCCTTTTTTGAAATTGTTCTCTAGAAGCTGGTGAAGATGGAATTAACATTCCACCATCTACCGAGCTACTATCACTCTCACTAGCGCTGTCTGCCATTGTTTACTTAAAATTTCTGACTCCTAACTCTCATTGTGATACATGAAATGAACCAAGAATTAATCTACATATTTTACATAGTGTTATAACTTAAAATTATACTAATGAAAGTAAATTTTTAATTATACAACCCACGCAAACACTGAAATACGCATTTTGTCGACAACTCGTAGTCTCATCTGAAAAAAACATGTTGCCAAATAAAAACACAGTAAAAATTTTTTTAAATTTCTTAAATATTTTGCAATTTATGTAAAAATCCTGAATTTAGTAACAGAAATTTTCACAGAATCTTTAAAAACTTAAAAAATATTTAGAATTTCGATAAAATGTGCTCTTCATTTGTTTTAATTAATATTTTTAAAAATGGCAACATGATAATATTTTCGGCTGCTGTTTTTTTTCTTCTGTTTGATATTTTGATTTTGAAAAAGTCAAAGTAATAAAGTTCATCAAGCTATAGTCGCTAATTGCTTATTCATTAATCTAACAATCANGGGGGGGGAATAAAAATAATAATAATAAAAATATCAAACAACTGGGGGGAAAGGAAAAAATATAGATAAAATTTTTTTTAAAAAATCCGGAAAATAAAAGGTATAATCTTTTCATCAGCCCACAAAAGATTATATCTTTTATTTTCCGGATTTTTTAAGAAAATTTTATCCTTTTTTTTCTNAGTTACTAGTTAGAAAAATTAATTTTTTTTTTTTTTTAATTATTATTTTTCTTCCCCCCCCTTTTTTTATATGTCTGTAATTTTCCTTTGTTTTAGCTTCATTTTGAACTTATCTAATGAGTTCTGTTTACTTGCTGCTTTGCAGCTTATGCGCAATAAATAAAACTTATTGTTTTTCTTAAACAATAAGTTTACTTCTGTTTACTTTATTTTTTTTTGTATTTATCTTGTTGTGTGTATATATATATGAAATAAAGTACTTAAATCGTGTGTTTTGAGATAGTATATAATTTGTTGTATTTTAGGTTATTCTATTTCGATATTCTGCTGATTCTAGTGAGTATTTCTTTTGGTCTATCGAGCGACGTTGTGAAGAAACATGTCATGAAGGTTGCAACACTGTTGGTGAGCGGGTGAAGCTTTTTCTCTGTCGATCTTGCTGCAATAAATATCTCTGCAATTATGGCAATTTTGGAACAGAAAATGCTACCCCAAATGATAAATATTTAATTTTAATTGCAGGAATGGCACTATACAGATATTTTACATTTTTTAAATCCTTGGAAACTTTGCTTTAAGAGATTGTCCTTAATTATAATCACATATAATATTTATGTATATGACCTCTTCATAATGATGTGTAATTTACCTGAGCCTGAGAGATTTTTAAAGTGTACATTTAAATATTTTTCTGGTAATGGATGTCTTTAAGAACTTTACATTTTGTTAAAAGTAGAAAAATATTTGTAAAAAGTTGTAACAACTATTGATTTAAGTCTTATATTTTTAAGCTTTCTTAAAATCTTATTTATTTACTAAATTTAGTTTTTTTTTTTTTAAATTTATTTTATCTAAAGTATGTAAAGTCTATAATTTTATTTTTTGGAAATTAGGACGCTGTTTCATAAGTATTTAATTTAGTAGCAGTACTGACAATTATTTAAAATGTATTAAAAATATTTTTTAACACTTTATTTGTGTAACTATAATAAATTTTATCATCATTTTTAATTTTCTTGTTGTAAATTATATTCCTTAAAAATATTTAAATATTCAATGCATTTAATATTATATACAGTACAAAGTCCCACATCTGGAAGTCTCTTTACGGGAAAGGTCTATTTTCCATACACTTTTTATAACTGAAATAAATACATATCTTTTCCCTTTTTTTAAAAATTATGTTTACATTCTGTTTAAAAAAATATTATTAATTTTCTTTTGTTTTTTTTTTCTATTCCTAAATATTTATTCTGCTTCAATAATTGCATTAAAAGAGTTATTGAAAAGATGAGAGCAGTTGAAGCTGAATATAAATGGTGTTTAAAAAGAACAGCAGTAGACAAGCTGTGTTCCCTTTTAAAATATAAATGTTTTTACTGTAAAAATCTGCTTTATTCAGTTCCTTGTTTTATACAAATTTTTTTTATTAAATCAGATTCATTTACTTTTGGAATATAAGGCTCCTTTTTTATTGTTATTTTTAACTAATTATCTGCCAATCTGGAAAGGATAAGAAAGAGAAAACATGTTTGTATTCATTAAAGAGAAAATTCAAATTATTGCCTGCTCATTTTTATAAAATTTTGAACCTATAAGAAAACTTTTATGCATAAAATTGATGTTAATTATCATCAATTTGTTATTTTGTTATTGAATAACACATGTTATGATGTTTGTTTACCTTAAAGACCTATTAACAGGAAAAATCCATTTCCCAGACTTGCCGAAGTCCCGAGGATCCCAGAGATATGGGATTTTCCACTGTATAATATATATGTATATATATAATTAATCATTAGTTCAATAATATTAATTCTTATTTGTAAAGTCATTAAAAAATTTTTTTTAATTCTATAATAAATCAAAAATCACAAATAAATATTTATTTAAGAAAAAAATATGCACATGGAATTTTTATGCTTCTCTTGAAATTTTTAATATGTACTAGTATTACATCAAGTAGATTTATGTCTTTAGCAGATGCTTAGATGCTATGAAAACTTTTAAAATTAACTTTATATAACTTGAAAAAATCAATAAATATAATGTGTTCAACTCGAATGATGAATATATTAGTATAAAATAAAAAAGAGAAACAGGTATTGGCAATGCAATTTGTAAATTGTTTCATCAGACTTTTTATATTTTGATAAAATCATAAATTTTAATGTAATTATAGCAAAAGAATTAAAAATATCTAATTAGTAGGATTTAACTAATTAGATATAAATTAATTTTTTCAACATTAAATAATTTACTTAAAACTACTAAATCAAATTATTTTTGATTACTGAATAAAATTGATTGTCTGACATTTTTAACTTTACTTTGTAGAATCAATTTAAGTTTTTTATCAATTTACATACTACTTTATTGAAAAAAAATATTTCTATTGAATTATATTAAGATTAAAAAAATTTATTTAAAATAAAATTTTTTTTGTTTCATTTCTTTTATTAGTCAGGTAAGATTAATTAGATGTATAATTAACATTTTCATTTACATAACTTTTTTAAATTAAAAAAAGAAATAAATAAATAGTATTTTTTGAATAAAATTGAAAATAAATCATTCAATGAATTTAACACCTTATAAATCTTAAAATATTAGAATTCTTCAATTAATTATCTCTATAAAACAAATACAAATAGTAATATAAATAAATAATTAAATACATCTGAAAAAATTTATTGTTTAATGGTCAAGATAAAAAAATTTTTATATTGGTGGTACTATTCATATTTTATTATTTGAGAAATTTGCTTTGAATTTATACAGTTAGTTATCAGTTAAGCACTTTATTAACATTTTAAAAAATGTAAAAAGTGAGTTTTACCAATTTGGTAAGTGAAACACTCATTTAAAAAACACGAGTTTTAACATTTGAATTTTATATTTTTTTTAACTTGAAAATTCATTCAATATAAATTAAAGGAAGCTAATTTTATTTTACTATGCGTATATATTACATGTATTGTTGATTTTTTTTTTAGGTATTTAAGGTGTAGTTCATGTTTGTAAATTTTATAACTTAGTCTAGTTTGTAGTCATTATTATTAACTTATCTTACATATTTTTTGATCAACAGATTATTTTGCTTCTGAATATAGAACCGTACTAAATTAGAGTTAGAATTCTTCATACTACTTCTCCCAGGGAATGTTTCTATTGCAAGTAATATGCAATATGTAATTTTATCTGCAATTAACACAGATGCATTATATTTTGACACTTTGCTAATTTGCACTGCATATGAATGCTAAGTGCCTCTTTTCTAAATTAGAATAGATACTTACAATTCCAGTTACATTTTGATGACATATTAACATTATTAAATATCTAATGTCAAATTTTACAATATTGAAATATTATTTTGAATCTTTCCCACTATTTCAGTTTAGCAATAATTTTTTTCATTGCATGTTTAATGCTTGACTTTATTGTGGTGCACTCAGCTATTACCTTTATACTAATTGCAGTCAATTCGTGATAACTCCTCCCTATTATAATGAAATTTAATGCTAGTTTTGGCTCTTGACTTAAAAATAATGAAGATTTCTTTTCGGCTTATGCCTTACAGGTAAATACCATTTAACGTTATTATTTCTCTCTCTTTTTCTTTTTGCTATTGTGGTTACAAGCATTCAGAAGAATACCATACTTTTGAGCTATATTTTTCTTTTTCATGATTTGATATATATCCTTATCTTAAGTAAGATTAATGTTAACTTCCAAACTAAGAGTTTTTAAATTTTGCCAACAAAGGAAGTACGCATCTGCAAAATTCCTATTAAAACAAAAGTAAACTGAAAGTAAAGAGCCTGGTTGAAAACTTTAAATAAGATACAAATTTTCCATCTGATCTACCCTTATGATGAAATATGACTCATTAATGTTTAAGTTCATTTACTTTTAAACTAATTAAACTTTTCAGCTGATGTGTATTCATGGTGTAGTGGTTAGGCTGTCCGCGTTCTACCTGAGAGGACCTCTCTACCACCAGCATGGCAACTTATTATGACCAATATCTATTCAAAAATTATCTACGAATTGCCACCTGATCCAAGGTTTTTTTGTTTGTTTTTTTTGTTGCCAAAACGCACCCTATATAAATTATCATTATTAATTTGTTTGATAAATATGGCATTATTATGAATATTTTGTAAAAGTTTGAAAGTTACTTTATTTCAAACTTGTTTTTGAAATTTTTTCTTCATTTATGAAATGAACCTTATAGTGTTTACCATATTTTGAAAAATGCCTTACATTAATAGCATTAACAGTTTTTTAATTGCTTAAAATTTTTAATTTTTATAAAGTGGCTTAGTGCAATAGACTTAATCAGAAAATTAAGTCTATTGCACTAAAATTGCAAGCAACAGGGCAAATATTTTTTATTTTTTTAGTTGTGGCTAATATTTTTCTTTACTTTTTTCAACTACAAATGATTAAATCATTTTTTGAAAAAATTGAGTTGGAGTAAAACTTGAGAATAATTAACATGAAGGTAAAGATAAAATTGATGCAACCTCATAAAAACAACCCAGTTATATACATTTGAGTTATTATATTTCAAGTTATAGCGAATTGACTGTATAAGTTTTTCATCTGATGATTAATATAAGCTTCGCTATTACTTTACTATTACAATGTAGTTATAATGTGAACTCTTTTAACTTTTTAGAAAACTCTTTTAACTGTTAATAGAATAAAATAACAAGTAAGATTACTATTTAATTAACAGGGTCTATAACTCATTTTTCTTTTATGTATTCTTTCCCTTTTAATATATCTCTTCCTAAATTTGTAATAATTGAAGTCTCTAATTACCTCATTTTAATTTTTTGTCTATTTTTACAATGTATGTAAAACTATCCTTTTGCTTTTTAATAAGTTATTTAATTTTTTTAAATTGTTTTTGGCACTGACACTTTTTTGCTGTCTTGAGTGAATAAAGTGTGCATTTATTTATATTTTTTGCCATAATATAATTAAATCTATTGTGGGATTTTAGAAAAGGGACCAATGCTGCTATTAGAGAAGCCTCATATATTTACATGCATTTTATTTATTATTTAAATTTTTTTCTTTAATTAGTCATTATCAGTAGATTCTTTTTAAAAATGATAATTCATTTGCTACAATTGTTTGCAGTTGTTTTCAATTAGCAGTTGAAATATTTTCAAAAAGATTATGTAACGAAATTAAATAGCACTTCTCATTGTACAGTGCGCCAAAAAAAATGACCACCCTAAATAACTTTTGATCTAATGATCAGATCTTCTCGTTCTAAGACTCATTCTTGTTGACTCGAGGGGGTTACTTTGATTTAAATATAGAACTTCTTTAAAATTCTATTTTTCTGGAACCATTCAACTGATTTTGCTCAAATTTTGTATTTTGCCAAATTTGTATTTGTAAATTTTCTATTTGCAATGTTACATACTTTTAAATAATGTAAAAAATTACATACCTTACAATTCAAAATATTTCTCGACTATTTTGAAATAAAATAATAAAAAATACTAAATATATGCTGAAATTTATTTTTTGCATAGGTTTATCTTTGGATAAACGAATTTAATAAATGTGTGCAAAAGTTTTTCAATTCTCGAGATATGGTAAGATACACAAAAAGTAAAATTTACCTTAAAGGGTTCAAACTTTGGACCGCTCTCCTGACCAAACTAAAGGGACTATATTTCCCAGATTGTTGCTACATATTTTGGGGATCAGAAACCCAAATCCGTTGAAAAAAGGGTATGTTTATTCAGAGAAAGTATGCTTTTGTGTCTGATTTCGTAACTTGAAATATGGTCTGCACTCATTAATTAGCATATTTGAGGTCACCCCTTCGAACCATTAAGAATGAGTCCTAGAACATGAAGATTTGATCATTAGATCAAAAGTTATTCCGAGTGGTCCGTTCTTTATTTTTCGCACTGTACAATATATTTAAATTGTTAGTTGCAATATTGTGCAATACTTCGTACATCTCTTCATGTGTGATATAGATATATATTTTTGGTGGTGCATTTTTATTTCAGATATCTTTTTATGCATTTATCTATTTTTGTGATTTCAGATAAAACTGCTTGCAGAGTTGCATATAAATTAATTTTTGCATTTTAATTTTTAATATCTGCATTTTAATTGCAGATATTTTTAAAACAATAGGAATTAAAAAGCTTTATATTATAGAACTGATTTCACTTGAAAAAATATGAAATAAATGTCATGTCATATTACTAAGTACATGAAGAAAAAATATATCTATCACCAAATTATTTTCTCCAATCTGTATTTTTAATTTTGCCTTTAGAATTGCTTTTGCTCAAAAAAAAAATAAATAATAAAAAATTATTGTGGTGAATCTGATGCAATTTTTGAAAACTAAGCCAAATAAGAGATAATTTGTAATTTTAATTTCAATTTAACGTTAAAGAAAACATATTAGCTTTAAACTCCATTTAAAGTTTCATTTTGTAATAATTATTCTACAGTTCTGATGGACTACATTATATGCTACAAGTTCTTCAATGCTACCAAATTAATTTGACTCACAATATAGTTATTGAATGAAAATAACAAATAACAACTAATCAATCTTGTTTTACCACACATGTGAGTAATGAAAGGTAACATGTGAGTTTATTATATTGTGTGAGTTTTTATACATTTTCTTCTCTTCATTTGCTATTCTGTTAAAAAAAAATTTATATTTTAAAAATCCTTCCTTTTCCATTTTTTTTCCTTTAAAAAGGGGTTCATTTTATGATATTAGTTTTTTTTATTATTATTTCTCCTCAGTAAATTTATTTTCCATTTTTTTATATTTTAGTATTTATTTTTATGTATTTTCTTCCTGATTTATTTTTTATTCAATGATTTATTTTCTAATATTTATGACATTTCATTTGTAATTTTGTTCATTTATTTTATAAAAACTTTTCTAGTCACTTTATTTTAAAGCTAAATATTTTTAGTCACGCATTGCAATTTGTCATATTTATATACCTACTGTTTATTTTTATTTATTTATTTTTATATGCATATTTATTTATTGTGGTACTATAATTTTTTTCAAGTAATTTACTGTGTTATATTTCTTGTTGCTGAATTTAAGGAAACTTACATAATTTTGTACTATAAGCTGTTACAATTTATTTAAAATTAAATTTTTTCTGTAATTTATTGTTATAAATCAATTCTTTATTATTCCATTTGCATTTTTTTATATATTGTTTTGATTCAAGTTATTTTTTTGTTTCCTGTTACTGGAAAGTAACGAAATTAAAAAAAGAATTTTTTTTTAATAGTATCTTGGTGAATTATTATTTGAACTTTATTTAAGAATTATTATTATAATTTTGGAAGTACTACTGAAATATTTTATTATGATACTTTTTGAAACATTTTTAGTCATTAACTATTGCTGCATTTATGTTTCTTTTTGCTGAATTTAACGAAACCAAAAATTCTGATAAATTGTAGCAAGTAATGCAATTATCTTTTCTTTCTTTTTTATAAAGTATTGTATTCTTTTACCGTTTTTTATTCTTCTATTTACATGCTTTTTTTAAAATAAAATATTTTTATGTATTTATTTCCATTGTCAATGGACACAAATAAAAATGAGATTTCTAATCATAAGAAAAGTTAATTATGTTTTAATTTTTAAAAATTTCTGTTTGATATATTTTTCAGACATTTTATTGTAGCATATGTGAAACATTATCTAGTCATTTACAATGTTATCTTTCTTACTACCAAATTTAATGAAGGGTAAAGAAAATTATTCAATTTGTTACATTTTTACTTATTGCATTTTAATTTTGTCTGCATTTTATTTACTTGCATTTTATTTTACATTCATATATTTTTATACCCAGTGAACTCTCGATTTTACGTTTTACCAAGGAACTTGCATTAAAAAATACATTGATGGAGGATAACTTAAAATTGTGGCAAAAATAAATGTAAATATATTTTTCAAAAATTAACATTTACGAGATAAACTACTGGAAAAAGTGTGTAATCTTTAAATATTTTTTGTTTTTAAATACAATTATAAAAATATTCATCTGGATACTTAGCATTGTTTGTAAATTTGATTTATAGTTTAGTTCCACAAATGTTTCAGAGTTTTCATGTTTTCAAATTCTTAAGCTGTTGTCCGATATTTTTTGTTCATCTTCATCGTTTTCGTGACTATCATTGAGAGCATTAAATCAGATATTGAAGGAATTGAAAAGGAATGGGATGGGGGTTGCATCATCGACTTTGAAAGATCTTCAGACATGCATTTTTTTCAGAAGGGCCAGTGTTCTGTATACGTAATTTTCACAAACCAGCAGAAAAGGGTGTAGAAAGCGGGATAACTAACATAAAACCGGGGTTTCACTATATTTATTATTATCGCACATGTGGAATATTTAAAAATTGGATTTGTGATGTTCGTCTTTGCTAATGTTTCACCTTTAACTGATTTTTTTCAATGTTTCTGATTGTAGGATGACAATTTCATATTTAATAGTCCTGAAATAAAGAATTCCTATATTTTAAAATTGTTTTTTATTTCATAATCATGCATATTAACCTGTTTCTGCTAGATTTTTTAATATTATATCTTCTTACTTAATGAGTGGTTCTTCAAACTTCAATCTATGTGAAATTACAAGTATTTCAATTCTAGAAATAAGTTCTAAAAGTTTAAAAATTTAAAAAACATCCATATATCGATTGGGTAAAAGGTTTAGTGATTTTTGTTAAAAAAATGCCCTTTTAGATTTTTTTCATTTTATATCATGGGTCATATCGTTAAAGATATCTATTTTATTCAATTTTTCAATGAATGAATTAAAAAATTATTTTACAATCACGAACCAATGTTAATTAATATGCTTCAATTATTAAAAAAAAAGAACTTCTGTTTCATTTATTACATAATGAAGTTATTGAAGGGTTTAAGAAAATATGCAATATTATTTAATTACATTAGTTTGAAAGAAACACTTTAAAAGAATGCTTTTACATCGATAAATTTTCATTTTACACACATCGAATTTGATTTCAAAAATTTCTTCTGTTAATTCGAATTTTCCTATATTAACTTGTTTTTGGTTATCACATTGTTTAATAACCTCTACTGTTGTGTAAGTCACGTCTAACTTATTTTATCAGAAGAGTCTTTTTTTTTAAATACATTTTCGTAACTAAGATTAAAAAAAGTTTCTTTGAATTTTTTATAAAGTATTTCATGCATAAAATTTTAATTTAATAATTACACAAATACATTTATAATGTATCATTGTGACTAACTATTAATTTACTATAATTATAATTGGTGATTGACATATACGAATCATAATCGTGACCATATACGAAATTGATGTGGTTTGTGTTTTTGCTGTCATTTCGTTCCCATGAAAAACCACTATAAGTTTGCTATTTACTGTTCGTGGTGCAACAATTGGATGGTTTAGTTTGAAAGGTGGTTAACTTTGTACAGCTATGCATTTAAGAAAATTAGAGGTCATCACAAATCTGATTGATATTTCAACTCCAGATTAATTGTTCTTTTTGAATTGATCAACCTAATATATATAGAACACCTTCCATTCGCGTAAATTTAGAAAAATCAACAAAGCCATGTTTAAAAATGACGAGAAAACCATGCATCCAACGTTATTTTGATTCTCCTGGTCATTTTTTTGCTTCTCCGCGGGTCATTTTTTCTTGTAAAGATCGCTGGTCCCGCAGTCGGCTTCCTTTTCGCAGCATATTACGCAGTCTCTTATTCGAATTCCATATCCTTTTTCAACGCAGTCCTCCGAGCAGTCGTCCGAACAACCTCTTGATATCATTACAAAAATTCCATTGATTCTTGTGACCACGGCCTGAAAATAAATTCATAGTTCATTTAACTATTTCTGAATTTTCATTTAAGTATTACTCTATAAAGTTAAAAAATGATTTTAAAATCAATGGTTTTATTAAAAATTAATAACTCATTTAGTTATTTTTATCATTGTAATTATTACAGATTTAAAAAGCGCTCGCCTTCTAAAATGGCAGTTACTTTTTTCCATAAAAGTGATNTTATTGTGGTACTATAATTTTTTTCAAGTAATTTACTGTGTTATATTTCTTGTTGCTGAATTTAAGGAAACTTACATAATTTTGTACTATAAGCTGTTACAATTTATTTAAAATTAAATTTTTTCTGTAATTTATTGTTATTACTCAATTCTTAATTATTCCATTTGCATTTTTTATATATTGTTTTGATTCAAGTTATTTTTTTGTTTCCTGTTACTGGAAAGTAACGAAATTAAAAAAAGAATTTTTTTTTAATAGTATCTTGGTGAATTATTATTTGAACTTTATTTAAGAATTATTATTATAATTTTGGAAGTACTACTGAAATATTTTATTATGATACTTTTTGAAACATTTTTAGTCATTAACTATTGCTGCATTTATGTTTCTTTTTGCTGAATTTAACGAAACCAAAAATTCTGATAAATTGTAGCAAGTAATGCAATTATCTTTTCTTTCTTTTTTCTAAAGTATTGTATTCTTTTACAGTTTTTTATTCTTCTATTTACATGCTTTTTTTAAAATAAAATATTTTTATGTATTTATTTCCATTGTCAATGGACACAAATAAAAATGAGATTTCTAATCATAAGAAAAGTTAATTATGTTTTAATTTTTAAAAATTTCTGTTTGATATATTTTTCAGACATTTTATTGTAGCATATGTGAAACATTATCTAGTCATTTACAATGTTATCTTTCTTACTACCAAATTTAATGAAGGGTAAAGAAAATTATTCAATTTGTTACATTTTTACTTATTGCATTTTAATTTTGTCTGCATTTTATTTACTTGCATTTTATTTTACATTCATATATTTTTATACCCAGTGAAACCTCGATTTTACGTTTTACCAAGGAACTTGCATTAAAAAATACATTGATGGAGGACAACTGGAAAAAATGTGTAATCTTTAAATATTTTTTGTTTTTAAATACAATTATAAAAATATTCTTCTGGATACTTAATATTGTTTGTAAATTTGCTTTAGAGGTTAGTTCCACAAGTGTTTCAGAGTTTTCAAATTCTTAAGCAGTTGTCAGATATTTTTTGTTCATCTTCATCGTTTTCGTGACTATCATTGAGAGCATTAAATCAGATATTGAAGGAATTGAAAAGAAATGGGATGTGGGTTGCATCATCGACTTCGAAAGATCTTCAGACATGCATTTTTTCAGAAGGGCCAATGTTCCTATTGGATACCAAGAAGCAATCAACCCCGAGAGGCTTTCCACACTGTCCAACGCTTTAGAAATAAAATTCAGACCTCCCAGAACATTTAATTTTCCTTTTGAAGCAACTTGCAGGTGACCGAAATAAAAAAAAGAAAGGATTATTTAGTTGTTTTAGTGTAACGTTCTTTAAATGATTGGATGATTCCATGATTCAAAGGTTGAAGTTTGCTGGAAAAAATTCCACTCGTAAACTCCCATATTTCTTTTAACCACAGTTCCCTCCCGTGCTTTGCTCATTCCATTTCTGATTTTGACTCGAGGGGGAAATAACCTCTCACCAGTGCCGTATTACTCGTTAGAGCGACCTGGGGCCCCCTTAAAATGGATTTTTTGAAAATGAATTTAAAAAAATTAAGAAAAACAATGATTTTTTTTAAAAAAAATCTATTTCAAATATTGTATAAATTTTTTCAATTAAAATTTTTTCAAAATAAATTTTTTTAGTTCTAATTTAACAAAATAAAGTGAAATTTAATTTATTATTATTTATTTTTATTTTAAATATGCTATCTCAAATGAAAAGATATATAAATACTTTTATAGTTGAATAAATAAAAAATATACGAGAAAAACAACTTAATCGAAGGGCTCAAAAAATTTGAATGGCCTAGGGCCCAGCGTACGCTCAATCCGGCCCTGCCTCTCACGGACAATAAGATAGAATAGAAAGTAATACAATAATGCTACTAACGGCTAATAAACAAGTCTCTCTTAAAGAAAACGAAGCAAAAGGAAATTCAGAAAAAGTTTGTGCGAGTTTTGTAGAGAAAATATGATTTTGATCTGTTCAGCGGGATTTTCTTAAAAGGGAAACGTAAAATCCGTGATAATTTAATATTATCTGTATACATAATTTTCACAGACCAGCAGAAAATGACGTAGAAAGCGGGATAACTAACGTACGAAACGTAAAACCGGGGTTCCACTGTATTTATTATTATCGCACATGTGGAATATTTAAAAATTGGATTTGTGATGTTCGTCTTTGCTAATGTTTTACCTTTAACTGATTTTTTTCATTGTTTCTGATTGTAGGATGACAATTTCATATCTAATAGTCTTGAAATAAAGAATTCCTATATTTTAAAATTGTTTTTAATTTCATAATCATGTATATTAGCCTGCTTTTGTTAGATTTTTTAATATTATATCTTCTTACTTAATGAGTGATTTTTCAAACTTCAATCTATGTGAAATTACAAGTATCTGAATTGTAGAAATACGTTCTAAAAGTTAAAAAAAAAAAAAAAAAACATCCATATATCGATTGGGAAAAATGTTTAGTGATTATTGTTAAAAAATTGCCTTTTTAGATTTTTTTCATTTTATATCATGGGTCATATCATTAAATAAATATATATTTTATTCATTTTTGGAATCAGTTGAAATGAAAAAAATTATTTTGCAATCACAAACCAATATTATTAAATTTGCCCCGATTATTAAAAAAAAAATTTGTCTCATTTATTGCATAATGAAGTTATTGATGGGTTAAAAAAAATATTGAATATTATTTAATTACATTAGTTTGAAAGAAACACTTTAAAAGAATGCTTTTATATTTATAAATTTTCATTTCATTGAATTTGATTTCAAAAATTCCTTCTGTTAATTCGAATTTTCCTTTACTAACTTGTTTTTCATTATTACATTGTTTAATAACCTCTTCTGTTGTGCAAGTCAAGTCTAACTTATTTACTTATTTCACAGAAGAGTCTTTTTTTAAAAAAAATATGTTTTCGTAACTAAGATTAAAAAAAGTTTCTTTGAATTTTTTATAAGGTATTTTATGCATAAAAATTTAATTTCATAATTACACAAATACATTTATAATCATTGTGACTAACTATTAATTAAATATAATTTTAATTGGTAATTGACATATTAAATACCTTTTCGTTTTATAGAGTACCCAAAGAAACTGAGAGAAGACTTAATAATATCAATTTGTTCATTTAAAATTTCTCTTATAGATACCTCTATTTACAAATATTTTATTTATAAAGTATTTTATACGATTCAAAATTAAAACTGCTTTGTTTATTAATTTTTTAATAATGTTAGGAGTTTATTTGAGTGATATTATTTGTCACGAAACCCAAAGCAAAAGGAGCAAACTGAAATAACATACTAGGTTAAGTTATAAATATTATTATTTTAGTTTGTCTTAAAGTTTTTTTTTTCATTATTATTCTGAATAATATGGCAATAGTTCAATCACCAACTTTATAGTTTAATACGTTTGCAATTAAAAAATATTTGTTTTTTCATATTTTAAAATTTAGTGTTCAAATTTAAAATGAAAAAAATAGAAATAAGTAGCATTTATCGCAGAGTTATGACTAAATGCCTCTTTGACTATCTTTATTGCAAAAATTTATTCGATCACTATTGGTAATACAGATAGGGTCATTTCGGTTTTCAGCTTAATTTGTTTAATAGCAGCTCATTTTTTAAAACAATACTACTTTCTATACTACTTTACTATACTACTTTCTATACTGCTTACTATACTACTTTCTTTATTTACTGCTTTCTTGATACTTTATCCCCAATTAAAAATGAAAATTTCATCACCGTAAATAATTTTTAAGCATGCGCATACTTTCAAATTTCTCAAATTATATTCCATATTGTATCATGTTGGTGCAAGGTACCAATACAGTTTTATAAAAAGTAATAATAATTTTTATCAACATTTAAATTATATTGTAGCTTTATTCTTCACAAATTCAAGTTTCAAATTTTTTATTTAAATCATCAAATTTGAGGACTTAGTTTTACTAAGGATAAATACTGTATAATGCTGAATAGATATGCTTATAGTTTCTCGATACAATTCATCAATATACAAAAAATTCGCTGAACGAAATTGATGTGATTTGTGTTTTTGTTGTCATCTCGTTCCCATGAAAAACCACTATAAGTTTGCTATTTACGGTTTGTGGTGCAGCAATTGGATGGTTTAGTTTGAAAGGTGGTCAACTTTGTACAGCTACACATTTAAGAATATTAAAGGTCATCACATATCTGGTTGCTATTTCAACTCCAGATTAATTGTTCTTTTTGAATTGATCAACCTAATGCGTAGAACACCTTCCATTCTCTTAAATTAAGAAAAATCAACAAAGCCGTGTTCAAAAATGACGAGAAAACCATGCATCCAACGTTATTTTGGTTCTCCTGGTCATTTTTTTGTTTCTCCGCGGGTCATTTTTTCTTGTAAAGATCGCTGGTCCCGCAGTCGGCTTCCTTTTCACAGCATATTACGCAGTCTCTTATTCGAATTCCATATCCTTTTTCAACGCAGTCCTCCGAGCAGTCGTCCGAACAACCTCTTGATATCATTACAAAAATTCCATTGATTCTTGTGACCACGGCCTGAAAATAAATTCATAGTTCATTTAACTATTTCTGAATTAACATTTAAGTATTACTCTATAAAGTTAAAAAATGGTTGTAAAATCAATGGTTTTATTAAAAATTAATAACTCATTTAGTTATTTTTATCATTTTTAAAAAACACTCGCCTTCTAAAATGACTGTTACTTTTTTCCATAAAAGTTATGATAAGTCGTTGCATACATATTTCAGTATTAGTATTTATATAGTAGGTATAAGGTACCTCTATCTGTCACTATTATTAATATAAATATTTATGTTTGAAACATGTGATTTTGCAAAGCAAAAGCAGTAAGTAGCAGAAAGAAATAGCCATTCAATTTAAACATATACACCGAAGAGCCATTACATTATGACCACCTTTAGCCCTCAAAACTGCTAGCACCCGCCGTGGCATTGGTTCCACAAGGTGCATAGGTAGTCTGAGGTATCTGGTACCAAACGCTCACCAACTGGTCTTGTAATTCCCTCACATTGCGAGGGGGTAACGTGGAAGCACGAATTTGGTTTTCCAAGTAGGACCACAAATGCTCTATTGGATTAAGGTCAGGTGAATTTGGGGGCCAAGACATGAAAGTCACTGGAATGTTCCTCGAACCAATCCATGACGATTCGACCCTTATGACATGGTGCATTATCCTATTGGTAAACACCATCCCTCGCAGGAAAAACTGTTGCCATGAATGGGTGAACCTGGTCTGCAACTATGTTCAAGTAGCTTACACACGTCAGGGATTTTTCTATGAGGATTATGGGTCCTAATGTGCCCCATGAAAACATTGTTCCTGGGCGAGAAACCATTGTTATAGATGGAGGGTGGTCATAATGTAATGCTCTTCGGTGTATATGTTGCTAATTTAAAATAACAAAAGCACTGTGTTTAAAAAAATATATAATTTGTTTTAATTGAATATGTAATAATTTTTTATTCTAATATTATGGTCATATTCTCCCATTTTGTTGGACAAATTATTTCCTTCGCATTTTGTAAATAATTATCACAATAAAAAAAATAATTAAAAATCATTAAATATGTAGTAGTAATTTAATTGCCGAAAAAAATATCGACCATGAAATCACGCGAATCGGGACTCCTAAAATGCGTGTTTTCGTTTCGCGATTATCGGATTTAAAAAAAAACTATGGAGAAATCAATGGCAACAATTGCCAAATATTCGATAGAATTATTGCCTTAAAAAGTAAACACTCAAATGCACGATTCCAATTTTCCATATTGTTTGATATATATCGGGATATTTAAAATTCATGCGAGAATCAATAACTGCCGAAAATGCTATCGAAAAGTAAACATCGATTTACGTTACAATCGGAGTAAATTGAGTTTGTCAAAAAGTGTTTACTAAAATGCATGATTCAAATATTACTTTTTAATTTCTGAAAAAAATAAGAAATTTTTTCATTTGTTGCATTGGTTGGTAAAATGAGTGATAAAAAATCCAATTACTTCAAGCCCATCCAATTAAGTTTTCCAATATCTTCGACCACTACGTGTGAGGAAAAAAAACCACTTAATTTTTTACTCTTTTTTTTTCTTCTGAAGTATTCGTGTTAGAAAAAGATGTAAATTGCTGTTTTTTGTACATTTTGAGACCAAGAGGAAGCTAGTTGATATAATTTTGAGTTTTTGTTGATATAATTTAATTGATGTAATTGATTTGCTGATATAATTCATTTGAGTTGATATAATTTTGCCAAAAATATGAAATTCTGTAGGTATTGCTCGATTCCAACTAAAAAGTGAATTCGAGGAGTAAGTTTGTCGGAATAATAATTATAGATATCTAAGTGACTATAAACTCTGAGATACAATATTTTAAATGCTGGTATTTATTAGAAAAAATTATATCAAGAATGATAAACATACATATTATACAACTAATAATAATTTTTTGCACAACTGTTTGTCTGTTAGGGTACTACCAGGAATTTAAACTCTTCATATTTTTTGGAGGAAATCTTAAAATTCAATGAGCTCTATTCAGGAAGCTTTTCGTATTTGTCTTAAATTGTAAAAAAACTTAATTTTGTAAAAAAAAATGAAAGAAACAAAAACATTTCGCCTTTTTTATTTATTTATTTATTTTGTAAAATCAATAGTTTAATAGATATTTGAAAAAAAAAGTTCGAAATTTGAATTTTTTTTCTTTCAAGATAGTGGCGGGGATGAGACATTAGATATTTGTAACAAATTACATGACTGTGTGGTTGTGCATTGCGTGTGGTTATGTGTTAAAGGATTGGATTTATTATCACGCTGAATCACTTTTCGTATCAGATTTAATCGGATACACGCTAACGACGTCACGCGTGTGTGTCGAACCTGATTAGTTGACTTACGCATAACGTCGCTTGCAAGAAGTACCCAATAAGAAAACTTGAATTCAAAGTTCTTTTCCAGTTCTATCAAAAAATTTAAACTACATTAATTTTTGTTGTAACTATTCAAGAATATTAGGGACGATTTTACTGGATTAAATAGAGTGTAAAGTTATTGTTACTAAGAAATATGTTTCTAAGAAATATGTTTCTAAGAAGAAAGTTAACTAATTAATGCGATAATATATATGTTTTAAAAAAAAATCAATTAATTAAATTTAAACCATTAGGCACCAAAACTTTCGATATGGGAACAACTACTCTTTATTTTTCCTACTTACCCTTTATAGATTAATTTAAATTCTATAAATGTATCAATAAATATAAACTATGATAATCTTTTATTAATTTTTATGAGAATGAAAAATATTTATTAAGTATTTCAATTTTATAATGGGAAAATTGTGACTTTTTTTTCCATTCACTTTATTGAATACAATCCTCAGAAATAATTTTTTCTATAAATGCGGAAAATTTTTAGAAATATGTCATCTTCAATACCTGTCAAAAGCAGGATAAAAAAAATTATCGTCTTTTCCGATATGGGGAGCTTAGGCAGGAAATATAGGGAACAATCTATGAAAAATCAAACCAATTATTTTTTTTCGTAAAAAATATTTATCCTGCTTTAGATGTTCATTACTATATAGCAATAATTCTAAAAATTTCAAAAAATATTGTCATTTGTCATATTTTTTATGAGAATGAAAAATATTTGAAATGAAGAAATTGTGACTTTTTCCTCTATTCACTTTTTTGAAAGCAATCCTTGAAAAAATTTTTTTCTATAATTGTGAAATTTTTTTAGAAGTAAGTCATCTTCAATACTTGTGAAAAGCTGGTTCGAAGAAAATTATCATATCTGTCCCGAAATGGGAGTTTAAGCGGAAAATATAAGAAACAAGCTATGAAAATAAAATCTAATTATTTTTTTAATAAAAAACATTTCTTCTACTTCCTATGTTCATTATTAAATGCAATAATTCTAAAAATTTCAAAAATATAGTCATTTGACTGATTGGTATTTAAAAGGGTTAATTAGTTTTTTAATTACTTTAAATTAATGCTTAAAAATAATAAATTGTAATTTCTTAGAGTTTTTTCACGTTGTAGAATATTTTTATAGGGTTGTTCTTCGTATTTTGGCCCTGAAAGAGAATACATTAGATTAGACTAATAATTAGATATTTGTTTGTTATAAAGCTGTTAGAATGGTTACGTTAATCGAATTTCTTGTTGTATTTAAAAATTCTAATTAAAGAAGGTAAAACCAATAATAATTTTTCATAAACAATCGCTTTGTGACATAAGAAACAGAAAAAAGATCATTCAATATAATTTTTTAAGTATTAAAATTGTACCAAATGTTGTCCAATATAATGGATGCGGTGTCTCAAAAGCTCATTGTATTTTGTTGAGCATGGGTAGTTTTATCCTTTCTTCCTCTATTCTGAGCCACATAAATTTTTTTTTGTTGCATTTTTAAAGCAACAGAGTTCAAATCAGAAAGAAATGAATTTAAATAAAATTAACTTACCTTGCAGAATTTACTATTGTGACTACAATGGGCGAAATCATTGCCATCCTTTGGAAAAACACAGCTGTTATTGACTGAAAACTTTTCTGATCTGAAGTCAACTGAGCACGTATAACATCCAACTAGAAAGTAAAATAAATATCAAGCATGAATACCATCGACAATATAACGATATTTAAAAAGAGAATAAAAAAAATTGTAAGGTCGTCACATTTTCAATATTTTTACATGTTCATCTTTTCTCTAGACTGTTTTTATTCAATTTGTCGAACTCGAGACGCATAAAATTATTTCGATTTGTAATTGGTGCAAAATATTTATAATGCATTTAATATTAATTGAGTTTAATTCTTTTTTTTCTTTTCATTTTAGAATAAAAACTCGGCTAACTCGAGAAAATATCATTTTAGCACTATTTTATTTCTTTATTTTAATTTTTAATATCTTTAAATTTATAAGGACTAACATTAAAAAGAAACATATATAAAATAAATGAATTTAGGTAAATTTTTCCGTAAGTCTCTTGTAAACTATGTTTACTCGTTATTTTATCCAGTTTTAAATTTCAAGTTTCTCCATCCGTTGAAGAAAAAAAAAATGCTTAAGGTTATCAGAGGTTTGCAGCTTTGATTTATGGTGTTTAAATGTATTTTCGCTGTTTTCACTTTCAGTTAAAAGTTTAAACACCCGATGGGCAAAGTTACTCAGAAAATGGGGATAACTTTTTATTGCATTCTTTTTTAAAGCTATCTTTAATTTTTAATATCTGCGAAATGAAAAGTGTTTTTATTTTGGATCAAAATATAAATATTTATACATTATTGATATATTATGAATAGTACTATCTAATTCTAGTTTATTTGTAGTTATCACGTTTATAATTTTGTTTATTTACCAGCGCAAAAATGNAACAGAAAAAAAAAAAAATTCATAATCACTTCACCTTTACATACGCTGATATAATGTACTGCTCGTGAATGATGCATAATGTAACGTATAATGAGTTTCTGATTATTTGTGTGTTTTTGTGTTGTGAGGCTGTGTATCTCAGACGCAGACGGACCCTACATAGATAGTTTGATGAGAAAATTTACAAGAAAGTCGCATATTTCTTGGCGATACTTGGCGACCAAATAATAGTTCTGGTAAATTCGAGTTTAGAAGTGATAAGCAGTGCTGGATTACCCACTACTAAATTACCCATTACAGGCCAGAATAGGCCATGGCCTAGGGCCCCCAATGATTAGGGGTTGGTATCCGTTCATCGAATTCTATCACAGATAAAATTCTGGAAGGGAGTAATGTAGTGTAACTACCACTATAAATATTAAATACCAATTCACTAGTATATAACACATGTTAACTTAATTCACTATTGAGTTACCTTTTGATAGATAAAGGTTGACATACACGACTATGAATAAATCCCTTCACTTTAATCGAATCACTTACTTGTTGTATTCAAAAATTTTAATTAAGGAAGGCAAAACCAATCATAATTTTTCATATACAATCGCTTTGTGACATAACAAACAGAAAAAAGATCATTAAATATAATATCTTAGGTATTAAAATTGTGCCAAATGTTGTCCAATATAAGGATGCGGTGTCTCAAAAGCTTATATTATGATGGACATGGATGGTTTTATCTCTCCCTCCTCTATTCTAAGCCTTAAACTATTTTTTTTGAATTTTTAAAGCAATAAAATTCAAATCAGAAAGAAATGAATTTAAATAAAATTATCTTACTTTGCAGTATTTACTATTGTGACTACAATGGGCGAAATCATTGCCATCCTTTGGAAAAGCACAGCTGTTATTGGCTGGAAACTTTTCTGTTCTGAGGTCAACCGAGCACGTATAACATCCAACTAGAAAGTAAAATAAATATCAGGCATGAACACCATCGACAATATAACGATATTTAAAAAGGGAATGTTAAAAATTGTAAGGTCGTCACATTTTCAATATTTTTATATTATGTTCATTTCTTTTAGACGGTTTTTATCCAATTTGTCGAACTCGAGACGCATAAAATTGATTTCGATTTGTAACTAGTACAAGATATTTATAATGCATTTAATATTAATTGAGTTTAATTCTCTCTTTTTTTGTTTTCTTTTTAGAATGAAAGCGGATAGCTAACGCGAGAAAATATCATTTTAAAACTATTTTATTTCTTTATTTTAATTTTTTGTATCTTTAAATTTGTAAGGACTAACATTAAAAAGAAACATATATAAAATAAATGAATTTAGGTAAATTTTATCGTAAGTCTCTTCTAAACTATGTTTACTCGTTCTTTTATCCAGTTTTAAATTTCAAGTTTCTCCATCTGTTGTAGAAAAAAAAAATGCTTAGGGTTATCAGAGGTCTGCAGCTTTGATTTATGGTGTTTAAATGTATTTTCACTGTTTTCTCTTTCAGTTAAAAGTTGAAACACCCGATGGGCAAAGTTACTCAGAAAATGGGGGTAACTTTTTATTGCATTCTTTTTTAAAGCTATCCTTAACTTTTAATATCTGCGAAATGAAAAGTGTTTTTATTTTGGATCAAAATATAAATATTTATACATTATTGATATATTATGAATAGTACTATCTAATTCTAGTTTATTTGTAGTTATCACGTTTATAATTTTGTTTATTTACCAGCGCAAAAATGCAAGTTTATGGCCAATCCTTTAAAGAAGGAAGAATTTTTAAAATCCTACCAGAAAAAAAATGCTCTTAAAAATTAAATCAATTTTACGTGTAAACCCAATGAATTTAATTTTACAAATCTATCTCAATTCCAAAAATATTTCAATATAACATTACTAAAACAAATTGTCTTATGAAGGTTTAAAATATATTAAACACACATTTTTGTTTTGCCTATGGTTTCTAAAAATGCTGAATTTTCCCCGTTATTTTGTAGAATAATTAGATATAAACTAAAATATAATTATCTTATTATTAATTAGTTAATAGGACATATAAAATATTTTTAACAAGTATAAAATACAATGTTAAAAATTAACTTTCAAAAAAGCTTTATTTACCTCCGCTACAAACTGAGAGTATAGCTCCCATGGTAAAAAGGACTAGAAAAATCTCCAGTCTGTATCTATCCATCACAAGCTGTTATACTGCGAAGCGTTCCATTATATCAGATTTAGTATATGTATCACCAAAAAAAGTGCAATTGAATAATCGAGTCTAACTCCAAATTTCATCTTTCGGGAATTAAATCTGTCCCTTGCGGTTGCGCCCCAGTGTAATTTTATCACTACTTTCTGGACTTGAATGATTGTTATTTTGGCTTAATCCATCAGATGAGAGAAATTGCTGGAAAAGCTTTAATAGATAACGATTTTACCAAAATGTTTTTCTCTGTGCAATTAGTTATTAAAAAAATAGTATTATTTTTATGTTACATGCTGCTTAAAATATTATGCTCACGTGATAAAATGCTATTGTAAGATTTCATTTATCATATAAAAGTATATTAAATATTTTGTGTTTGACTATGAACATCTTTTATTTAACTTATTTGCCTTTTTCTTTCCTTAGAAAAGATTGAACCAGTTTCTGAATTGTTTTGTTTACTTTTATTTTATTCTTATTGTAGTGCCCATTTTAACTTGCAAAGGTTTTTGTTTGTTTATTGATTGTGTCGGGCCAGTTGTTACTCTACTTGGTAAGAGACTGATCATCTCTGCTAATTTTAAAAGTGACAACTTATCTTTGCACATTAGACAGCAGAATTCTCAAAATGTTAAGTTTAAAAATGATGAAAAAGATGTTTTGAGTAAAAGTAAACATCGAAAAAATAAAAGTTGAAGATGTTTCAGTAAAAGTGAACATTGAAAAAATAAAAAGAAAGAATGTCCAAAAAGGTCAAATGATTCGAAGATAGATCTAGGTAATGGATGCGTACATTATCAGGTTAATATCGACGGAAAAATAAAAAAAGGGTAACAAAAAGAAAAGGAAAAATAGGAAAAAGAAAGAATGACCAAAAAACTGATTACAAAAAATAAAAATGTAAGTAAATAAAATTTTGAAACAGTACATGTATCAAAGCTTAGGAAATATCACAACCCACAAATGTTGAAATTAGATCATGAATAGAGTTCAAAGGAAAATAAAATTTTTTTACTTTCTTCAAAGGAAGAAAGTAAAACCTATTATTACCTATATTTCTGAGAGATCCCATAATTACACAAATGCATTTATAACGTATCATTGTGACTATAAATTAATAAACTAAAATTTTAATTGGTAATTGACATATTAAATACCTTTTCGTTTTATAGAGTACCCAAAGAAACTGAGAGAAAACTTAATAATATAAATTTATTAATTTGAAATTTCTCTTGTGGATACCGTTATTTAAATAAAAATATTTTATTTATAATGTATTTTGTATGATTCTTAATTAAAACTGTTTTGTTTATTAATCTTTTAATAATGATCGGAGTTTATTTGGGTGGTATTATTTGTCATGATGCCCCAAAGCAGAAGAAGCACACTGAAATAACATACTTGGTTAAGATATTATAAATAGTTCTTTGACTTAAAGTTTTTTATTATTATTATTTGACTTTTTAGTTCTTTGACTTAAAGCTTTTTATTATTATTATAATTCTAATTAATATGCTACTAGTTCAATCATCAACCTTATAGTTTATTACGTTTGTAATTAAAAAAATATTTGTTTTTTGTATTTTAAAATTTAGTGTTCAAATCTAAATTAAAGAAATTTAAATAAGTAGCATTTATTGCAGAGTTATGACTAAATGGCTACACTAAATGCCTCTTTGACTATCTTTATTGCAAAAATTTATTCGATCACTATTGGTAATACAGATAGGGCCATTTCGGTTTTCAGCTTATAGTTGTTTAATAGCAGCTAATTTTTTAAAACAAGCTTACTATGATACTTTCTTTATTTACTGCTTTTTTGATACTTTATCCCCAATTAGAAATGAAGATTTTATCACTGTAAATAATTTTTCAGCATGCACATACTTTCAAAATTCTCAAATTATATTTCATATTGTATCATGTTGGTACAAGGTACCAATACAGTTTTATATAAAAAAAATAGTAATTTTTATCAACATTTAAATTATATTTTAGCTTTATTCTTCACAAATTCAAGTTTTGAAATTTTTTTTATTTAGATCATCAAATTTGAAGGCATAGTTTAACTAAGGATAAATACTGTATAATGCTGAATAGATATGCTTATAATTTCTCGATACAATTCATCAATAAACAAAAAATTCGCAGAACGAAATTGTGATTTGTGTTTTTGTTATCATTTCGTTCCCATGAAAAACCACTATAAGTTTGCTATTTACTGTTTGTGGTGCAACAATCGGATGGTTTAGTTTGAAAGGTGGTCAAGGAATATGTACAGCTACGCATTTAAGAAAATTAAAGGTCATCACATATCTGGTTGCTATTTCAACTCCAGATTAATTGTTCTTTTTGAATTGATCAACCTAANTTTGAAAGAGAAGAACTTTTCAATTTACTGTCAACAACACAAATGAAGCTATAATGGTAAATCGTCTGCTGAATTTATGTTTAAAAAGATCGAACTTTCGATTAAAATCGTCTGCGGTCGCCTAGCAACTCTATCTGTTGCCAAGGCCAGAAATATAAATAGCAACCCTCGTATAAGTTTGCTATTTACGGTTTGTGGTGCAACAATCGGATGGTTTAGTTTGAAAGGTGGTTAACTTTGTACAGCTACGCATTTAAGAAAATTAAAGGTCATCACATATCTGGTTGCTATTTCGATTAATTGTTCTTTTTGAATTGATCAACCTAATGATCATAGAACACCTTCCATTCGCGTAAATTTAGAAAAATCAACAAAGCCGTGTTCAAAAATGACGAGAAAACCATGCATCCAACGTTATTTTGATTCTCCTGGTCATTTTTTTGCTTCTCCGCGGGTCATTTTTTCTTGTTCAGATCGCTGGTCCCGCAGTCGGCTTCCTTTTCACAGCACATTGTGCAGACTCTTCGAATTCCATATCCTTTTTCAACGCAGTCCTCCGAGCAGTCGTCCGAACAACCTCTTGATATCATTACAAAAATTCCATTGATTCTTGTGACCACGGCCTGAAAATAAATTCATAGTTCATTTAACTATTTCTGAATTTTCATTTAAGTATTACTCTATAAAGTTAAAAAATGATTTTAAAATCAATGGTTTTATTAAAAATTAATTACTCATTTAGTTATTTTTATCATTGTAATTATTACAGATTTAAAAAGCGCTCGCCTTCTAAAATGGCAGTTACTTTTTTCCATAAAAGTGATAATAAGTCGTTGCATACATTTTTCAGTATTAGTATTTGTGTAGGAGGTATAAGGTACCTCTATCTATCACTATTATTAATATAAATATTTATGTTTGAAACATGTGATTTTGCAAAGCAAAAGCGGTAAATGGCGGAAAGAAATAGCCATTCAGTTTAAGCATATCTATGCTATCATTTTTTTTAGAAAACTTCTCATGGTATAAAAAATCAAAGTGGCATCAAAATTTATTTTATAAAATGCATACATGCCAACTTCTCCCGTTTAAACGTAAGATCTTTTTTTTTTTCTCTTTGAATATTTAAAGGACCTTTTTTGTTTTATTATTTTATTTTTGATTTAATAAATTTGATTAAGAATAATTTTGACCATCATTATATAAACAATTTAAACATATATTATATATTAAACCTGATAATCCTGCAAATATGTTTTATATTGCTGGCAAAATTATAGCAAATTTAGTTTATCTTAATTGTTTATTTCCTTAATTACCCTCCCTTAATTTATTCAAATTGTTATTACAGGAGCCAAGGCAGCTCAGGGGATAGAGTGTTCGCCTCCTAATGAGGTGACCCGGTTTCGAATCCCAGCGATGGCTATTCGATACGAGTTTCGCACCCAACTTGCACCGACCACAGAGCTCACGTAGAGTATCCTCAGTGGTAGACGAATCATACGTTTATCCCCTTGCCGTCAAGCTAACCGTGGGAATTTTCCTGGTTTTCCTCTTCATGTAGCTCTAATGCGTGTTAGTTCCACAAAAAATCAGTAATCGTCATTGGTGTACGTTAAATCTGGCGGGTTACAAAATCCTCCACGTTTCCATAACAAACCATACCTCTGGGGGTCCTGAATTGGAGATTGATCGTTCTCTGGTTCAGGTCAAAATTACGATCTGTGGATGACTGAATGGGTCCGCCCCCACGCCCCATAAACGGGCTGTGACGTGTGCGTGTGGCTAAAGTCGTGCTCTTGGGCATAGGTTGTTCCACTGAAAAACAAACTCTCCATCTGACTTAAATTCGCTTGATTTCATCCAAGCAGGCTTGCTTGTATTGCCGAGTGGAATTAGAAACAACAACAACAAAAAGTCTTCCACGAAGGCAAAGTTCTCCCAATACTTGATCTAGGAGTTCCTTATCTACTGGATTTGGTTCAAAATTACAAGGCTACGGAATTCAACATTCAAAGTCGTAAGCTCAGAAATTGGGTTGGCTGTTTAACGACGGTTAGATATCTAAAAGTTTTAGCTAACAGAATAAAAAAAAAATTCATAATCACTTCGCCTTTACATACGCTGATATAATGTACTGCTCGTGAATGATGCATAATGTAACGTATAATGAGTTTCTGATTATTTGTGTGTTTTTGTGTTGTGAGGCTGTGTATATCAGACGCAGACGGACCCTACATAGATAGTTTGATGAGAAAATTTACAAGAAAGTCGCGTATTTCTTGGCGATACTTGGCGACCAAATGATAGTTCTGGTAAATTCGAGTTTCGAAGTGATAAGCAGTGCTGGATTACCCACTACTAGATTACCCATTACAGGCCAGAATAGGCCATGGCCTGGGGCCCCCAATGATTAGGGGTTGGTATCTGTTCATCGAATTCTATCACAGATAAAATTCTGGAAGGGAGTAATGTAGTGTAACTACCACTATAAATATTAAATACCAATTCACTAGTATATAACACATGTTAACTTAATTCACTAGACCATCAAGGTTCCAGACTCTGTGGAGTAAGGTTGTGTTGTGACCAAGCTCCCTAGCTACAATGTCATCCTATCACAGATTTGGACGCGGAGGCAAAAGGACGGCTGCTAAGCCACTCACCCATCATGCATCACTCGAACACAGCTCCAAGCATGACATAGACGCTATGATCGAAGGATTTAAGACACTTATGAAATCCAAAACGGGCAACTATGTAGAACACTCCATAAAGGAAATTAGAATTTATGCTGAAAGAAGGATGATGTTATTCCCTGAGGACACTGAATTCTTAGAAAATTGGAAAGACTGGGAGACCAAGGCGATTGAGACCNTGCCATCCTTTGGAAAAGCACAGCTGTTATTGGCTGGAAACTTTTCTGTTCTGAGGTCAACCGAGCACGTATAACATCCAACTAGAAAGTAAAATAAATATCAGGCATGAACACCATCGACAATATAACGATATTTAAAAAGGGAATGTTAAAAATTGTAAGGTCGTCACATTTTCAATATTTTTATATTATGTTCATTTCTTTTAGACGGTTTTTATCCAATTTGTCGAACTCGAGACGCATAAAATTGATTTCGATTTGTAACTAGTACAAGATATTTATAATGCATTTAATATTAATTGAGTTTAATTCTCTCTTTTTTTGTTTTCTTTTTAGAATGAAAGCGGATAACTAAGTCGAGAAAATACCATTTTAACACTATTTTATTTCTTTATTTAAATTTTTTGTATCATTAAATTTGTAAGGACTAACATTAAAAAGAAACATATATAAAATAAATGAATTTAGGTTAATTTTTATTTTTAGGTACATTTTAGTCACTTTGTCAACTATGTTTACACGTTATTTTTGTCCCAGTTTTACATTTCAAGTTTCTCCATCTGTTGAAGAAAAGAAAATACTTAGGGTTATCAGAGGTCTACAGCTTTGATTCATGGTGTTTAAATGTGTTTTCACTGTTTTCTCTTTCATTTAAAAGTTCAAACACCCGATTAGTTACAGAGTTACTTAGAAAACACAAAGTTACTCAGAAAATAGGGGTAACCTTTTAGTAAATTCTTTTTAAAAGCTATCTTCATTTTTAATATCAGGGAAAGAAAAGTTTTTATTTTTATTTTAGATCAAAATATAAGTATTTTTGCTTTATTAATGTATTATGAATAGTACTATCTAGTCCTTAATAAATACGGCATGATAATGAAATATTGTACTATCGCTATCTTTTTTCTTTTGAAAAAAGAAACCGTTCTTTTAAGATGACGTTAGGTGCAAAAGGGTTAATCTTTTATAAGGCCATGGTAAGTATACTTACCAGCGACTTCATTAATTTTTAAAAGTCAATGAGAAGCTATTTTTTTCAGCCATGGGCTGATAACTTCAGGAAATAGAAAAATTATAATGTGTGTGTACATAAATGTGAGTGTACTTTGTTTACATAAATGTGAGTAGCAGTAAAGTTAGAGTGAGGTTAAGAAAAAGCCAACGCTGGAAGATATTTTATCTTGCTCATCGTGCGTTCGTTCATTTTATCATTTTTCATGGAGTTTATTTGTAGTTATCACGTTTATAAATTTGTTTATTTACCAGCTCAAAAATGCAAGTTTATTTACCAATCCTTTAAAGTAGGAAGAATTTAAAAAAATCCTACCAGAAAAAAAATGGTCTTAAAAATTAAATCAATTTTAGGTGCAAACCCAATGAATTTATTTTTATAAATCTATCTCAATGCCAAAAATATTCTAACATAACATTACTAGAAACAAATTGCCTTATAAAGGTGTAAAAGATATTAAGCAGACATTTATGTTTTGCCTATGGTTTCTAAAAATGCTGAATTTCCCCCGTTTATTTTTAGAGTAAGTAGTTTTAAACTAAAATATAATTATCGTATTATTAAATAGTTAATAGGTCAAATAAAATATTTTTACCAAGCATAATATATAATGTTAAAAATTAGTTTTCAAAAAAGCATTATTTACCTCCGTTACAAACTGATAGAATAGCTCCCATGGTAAAAAGGACTAGAAAAATCGCCAGTCTGAATCTATCCATCACAAGCTGTTATACTGCGAAGCGTTCGATTATATCAGATTTAGTATATGTATCACCACAAAAAGTACAATTGAATAATCGAATCTAACTCCAAATTTCAATTAATCTGATTAAATCTGTCCCTTGCGGTTGCGCCCTAGTGTAGATTATCACTACTTTCTGAACTTGAATGATTGTTATTTTGGCTAATTAATTAGATGAGAAAATAGTTGGAAAATATTTAATAGATAACGATTTTACCAAAATGTTTTTCCTTATGCAATTGGATATTAGAAAAATAGTATTATTTTGATACTACATGCTGCTTAAAATATTATGCTGAAGTGATAAAATGTTATTTTAAGATTTTATTTATTAATTTGTCAATTTTAAAAAGTGGACATCAATAAAAGAATATTTTGTATTTTGTCTTAATATAAAAGCATATTAAATATTTGGTCGTGACTATGTTACAATGGACATCTTTTATTCATACTTATTTAAAAAAAATTTCATTAAAGAGATTGAACCAGTTTCCGAATTGTTCTGTTTACTTCTATTTTATTCTTATTGTAGTGCACATTTATATATATATATTGTTTGACTATGAACATCTTTTATTTAACTTATTTGCCTTTTTCTTTCCTTAGAAAAGATTGAACCAGTTTCTGAATTGTTTTGTTTACTTTTATTTTATTCTTATTGTAGTGCCCATTTTAACTTGCAAAGGTTTTTGTTTGTTTATTGATTGTGTCGGGCCAGTTGTTACTCTACTTGGTAAGAGACTGATCATCTCTGCTAATTTTAAAAGTGACAACTTATCTTTGCACATTAGACAGCAGAATTCTCAAAATGTTAAGTTTAAAAATGATGAAAAAGATGTTTTGAGTAAAAGTAAACATCGAAAAAATAAAAGTTGAAGATGTTTCAGTAAAAGTGAACATTGAAAAAATAAAAAGAAAGAATGTCCAAAAAGGTCAAATGATTNTATATATATATATAAATATATATATATACCAGAAAAATGCTCTGCTATCAAATACTTTTGTATTAATAAAAGAATTAAAACTCTTTCGGTTTCATAAAATGTCTTTGTTAAAGAGTAAGCATAGAGATATTCTATTTTGGGAATTCAAGGCTGAATACATACCATTGAATTATAATTAGATTTATATTTCAAAGGAGGAGTTATTTTTAGAATCGTTTCCTCTTTCACTTCCATATTAGAAAGCAGTAAATGATTTTCGGTGATGCGTAATGTTACAAGACTGTGCCTTTTTACCTCAATCTGTGTTCGTATATAACGCAAGAACACTAGTTTTTGCGTGTCCTTGTCATCATGTTGTGATCCTGATAAACTGTTCCGGAATTGTCAGATGTCTTGTCCACCCCATCCCTTGTGGAGTGTGGATGTGAACTGTTGTAACCTCCAGCCTACCATTAAATAAACCTTTTAAGAAAGTCAGATGGCTTACGATTGCATTATTCAAGCTAAATACAACACTGATAACAAGGATGCAGCCCTGTTATTATATATATATAATTCTTTTTGAACAGGACAATTCGGACCAAAAAATTTCTTCAAATTTAAATTCTTCAAAATAATCTAAAAAATTTTTTTGTACACTTCTTTAATTACACTTATTAATATCTTACAGACAGCAGTGTAGTTTATTGACATTGCTGGAGAAAAAAAAAGAAAATAGAAATTCACCAAATCTTGAATGCCAGAAAAATCACATATTAACTTAGAAGTTTAAAAAATAGTCGTTTTAAGTTAGTAGTAAGTAACTCAACATAAGCCTTTATGTTAGATGAACCATGAATTGCTTAAATTAATTCTCTTTATCCACTGTAGAAAGAATAAAAAAAAAAATTGCTGATATGTATGTACAGAATAAAATCTATTATATATAATTCTCTTACGTGGCTCCCAAATTTTGGCTGTATTTCTTTTCCGCCGGTGGCAACGTTTGCTTTGTTTTGTTTACGTTTTGAAAACACCAAAGCATTCGAAACGCAGAGCTATAAGCGATAAGCAGAGAGCTCGCAGCACCTAACTATACTCAATACCAAAGCATTCTGCCTTTTAATGATATGTTTCTGATCTAATATATATATAATTCTCTTACGTGGCTTCCAAATTTTGGCTGAAGTACTTTGTACAGCTAAATAAGATTCTTTTCACAACACTTAAATATTTACTTTATTTTCTTCATATATCTGTTGGCAAAGAATTCTGTTAGGTTAAAAAACATTTAGCTAAAAAAATAACGAATTCTAAAAGAAATAAAAATAAACAACTTAANAAAAACGTTACACAGATTACATAAAATGCAGCAAATAATGGCACATGTTAAGGTAGGAAAAAAAAGAATGGCACTTTGTCATTGTAAAAAGTAACAAATAATTGAATGTATAGAAAAGTTCAAGACATATTTACAAGTAGGGAAATGAAAATTACACGAAGGAGAAACATTTACAAAAAGTGGGAAGAATTAACAAATATTCTTAATGAATAACGTTAAGATCATAAACTTCATTAACAAAAAGTGCACCTCTGTTAAAGTAGAGACCCGACAGTCCTGGTTATTACCACTCGTGTCGGGTTGCTCTCCACACTCAAAATTACTCGGATTAATCTCGTCCTGATCAAACCTACAGGGCTCTTTCACTGCGTTTCGACAATCTGTGTGTTTTTACTCAGTGCATATTTTTAAGTGTAAGAATAACATCAGAAGTAAAAAAGTGAGCCAAAGGTCTGATATTAGCATCTTCAACTATGTTGATGCAGTCGAAAATTGAGTTGAACTCGTCGGCGTCACAACACAGCTGCCAACAACTAAGCTCACCGGACAAAAAATTAGTCACCCTAGTGCGCAAGCACCGATGAATCGTTAGATTTCGTTAGATGACGCAGTGGTCAAGTGATGTGCTCAATTACGTACATACTGCTTCAACATGATCAAAGGCAAGTAGCTATCAGTGAGATATTTTTGTTTGAAGAGGAAATTGTGTGTAAATATGGATAAGTGTAAGGATGTGATAGAGTGGCAAAAAGGGGCAATTGTGCTTGGCCATGCCCATGGTTTGACGGTGAATGAAGTTGCTGGATTTGTTGGTGTTTCGATGTGGATTGTTCAACTTGTCTACAACCAGCGGTGTAATACACGTGGTCACGAAGGACGACGTCAGAATTGTAGCATGAAAGGGGCCTGCATGAAAGGGGCCGGAGACGTGCTTCCCGATTTCGTAATCAAAATCGCTTCCAAACCTGACAGGAATTGCTTTAGTTAGTAAATGAACGTCCATCCCAACCTTTTAGGGAGAGAACATTGTGACTGGAACTGCATGCAATGAACATTTGGAGTCAAACATCTCGTAAGAGGCCATTGCTCACACTGGCACATAAAGCTGCGCGACTTCAGTGGGCTAGAAGTTACCGAACGCGGACAGTTGCTGAGTGGTGGAATATATTATGGTCTGACGAATCACGTTTCTGCCTTCAGTCAAAAGACGCACGTCGTCGAGTGCAACGAAGAGCAGATGAAGCATTTCATCTTGACTATGTGCTAGGTCAGGTTCAAGCCAAAGGTGGGTCTGTCATGCTATGGTTTTTTTTTCTTAATATGGATTAGGTCCTCTCACTGAGATGGTTACTAACATGAACCAACATGTTTATTTGAATATTCTGTGTGATTAGATGTTGCCTTTCAGTCAACATCTTCATGAAGGGTGTGTTGTCGTTGTCGATACCCCTATTTTTCAAGATGGCAACAGCAAAGTTCATCGGGCTGGAAGAATATATGACTGGTTTTATGAACACTCAGATATTAAATACATCTCGACTGGCCTGCAAAATCACCTTACTTCAACCCCATTGAAAATCTGTGGGACTTGTTGGAACATCGGGTAAAACGCCGAAATCAGCATCCTCGCAATTTGGTGAATTTGCGCGGTCAAATACTGAGCAAGTGGCTTAAATTGGATTTGACGTACCTTTAAAACCTTGTGAACTCAATTCCCAGCCGATTCCAGGCGGTTATCGAATCCAGAAGTGGTGTTACATGCTATTAAATGATGTTTTTCGTGATTTCTCTTAGGGTGACTAATTTTTTGTCCGGTGTGCTTATGTATTGTCTGTGTACTATAGTACTTCATTCTTATATTTAAAATGGTAATGAAACTCATAAATTCTTTTTAATTCTTGGATTTATAAATTTAATTTAATATGATTTTGTCTACTAATAAATTAAATAAATCAATGTTTTATATATGAGTAAATTATGAAAACGAAAATAGTTATAAACCATAGCAATTGTGAAAAGTTAATATTTATCTACAATTGCAGTTCAATTAGTCTTCCTCCACTGCTTGGGATCCTCGAAAAGAATAAAAGATGGCAGGTCTGATATAAATAAAAAGATGTAAAAAAGAAAAAGAATTTTGAGCAAGAAATGAACAATATTTTTTAAATCAATACTTTTACTGTTCAGTCAATGAATGTAATAACATTTTCATACAATCTATTGTAACTATAATGTCAGTAGGAAATGAATCACTGTGTGTGTTTAATACTAAAAGACTATTTATCAATGACTCTAATAAATTATATATAAATTGACTCAAATGTGTTATTTTACAAAGATAAGTGAGAGTGGCCACATCCGGGAAACATTTAAAAAGTGGTTGTGGGAAATTGAAAAAAAAAACTGTTTTTCCTAATGCTTCCCTACCAAAATATATTTGTGAAGTAAATAAAATATCTAGGGATTAAAACTTAATAACATAAATCCTTAAGTAGTGGAATTAAAGCGTTTGAAGTTTTTAATTGCATCATGTAACCATATTTTTAAATGTTTCCCGGTCGTTTAATTTTTTTTTAATAAATTATCCTGGTTTTCAAATGTAATTTCAATAATAAGAATAAAAATAACGAAAACTCTGAGAAAATGAGTTTGTCCAAAAACTTGACTCATTTGAAGTTAAGTTTAAAATATCTAGAATTGAAGATGAGTGTTACTTTCCCCTCAAATTTCCTCTTTGGATAGGTTGGTTATCGACAATATTAACAATAAAAAGTAAATTGATTAACATTTGTTTTTAAAAAAAATATTTTGCGATGAGAAATAAAAGTGGTAGCGAAGCAAAGACTGGAGTTGGTGATAGTGGAGCAAGTAGCAAGCGACGTATATTAGTTTTAGCAATTAGTTTTTCTGTGCAAATCAGAATGCTGCCAAAACTGTGATCATTGGATTTAAGAAGTTCAATTGTTGTATAAATTTGAGAGGTTTTTTGTGGTCTTCCTTTCCTTACAATAAAACTAGATTAGAAAAAGAGTACTTCTTGCAAACGAGTTCATTTCTCTGTCGATGGTTTCTAAGTCGTTGTTTCATAAGTTGAATCGTCAATTTTTAACAAGCAATTTTTTAAAATTAATACTTCAATTGTATGAACCGAAAATTATCAAAAATAGTAGTTTAACTCAATACTTATTACTGAATCATCAACAACTACAGATACAAGTGAACATTCTGCACCGGCACAAAAATAATCAACATCCCAGTAAATAAATCAGTATGGAAGATTTCAGTGATGCATAGCAACATGCGCAAACACTTATTAAGATATTTTGTCCCTTGAGTATTCTAAATAGGTTATAAGTGGGAGGTAGAAAATACTGCATTCCATAGAATTATGCAAATATTAAGTATTCTATTCCCAGAAGATAATAGGATTTCCGTTCTGTGTCGCGAAACTAATTTTATTATTCGACCTGAATTAAAGCAACTCAAGCAATCTGCATGTACAAGGGGAGGAGTTTTGGACCATCTTCTGCTACCAACAGAGCGTGATCTGAATAACTAAACACTTTTTCATCAACTTTCTAGATCAATAGTCGAGATTTTCTTGCGAATTTTTACTGTTTTCTACAGATGTGAAGCCTTTCGTGCACTCAGTATACTCCTAAAGAAAAGGACCACACCCAAGGTTTTGTACGACGTGATTACAAGTTTCTTTTTTCTTTTTCTTTTTTAAGACCTGGTGACAATGGCACGACATCCACAGTCACCATGGCCTACTAGGACGCTGCCCTATTGTTCAGAATAAATTGGTTTAGTCTTAGAACATCTTGGTGTAAACATGTTCGTCTGATGACACTATCCAGTTTTCTCTCCGTACTGTTACATTTAATCATGAATGCTTAAGCAATTTTTTTTGCTTTTAAGATATAAGATGGTAGCGCCTTCGTTATTTTGGATAGTTTTAATTTTTCTTTGTAGTATTTTACAAGTAAGCTATGCAGGTAAGTCAACCATTTTAATTAGATATATTAAAAAAAAAACTAAAACAGATATTTCTTTCGAATTGATCAGTCCTTGAGAACTGATTATAAAAATACAAGTGTCTTTCAAGAAGCAATCAAACCACGATTTCTTCGCATAATAAAGTAAAAATTATAGCAATATAGACATTTCATAGAAGAGAGGAGTTGTTTTACTTTGTTGTATTTTTAAATATGTACATAAGTTTATTATTCTGTTTAAAAAATTATATGAAAAATTATATTAAAATAGATATTTATTTTGTTTTATGAGCGTCGTTTACGGTGGGAACGGGGAGTATATGTACCCCTCAATAATTAGAAATCTCTAAAAGTTCCCCTCAATACTTCAATCAAATAAAAAAAAATATGAACCATCATTGATTAAAATGCATCAATCACGAGAAAGAGATAAAAATAATTAATCTTTTTACAAATATTTAGCCGACATAAGAATTTTATTTTTATGTGAGAAATTTAGAGGGTTGTTGTGATTGTGCATTTCAATTTCGTCCATTTCAAAAATGGACCCTTGTGACGCCCATTATTGTTTAGTTTGTTTTATTTTATAATTGATTAAAAATATATAAATTTTTAACCGAGGTATTTTTTTTTAAAGAGACGTTACCCACTGACTCTCAATGAGATTTATTCCCCCAACAGAGTAAAATCTCTATAAAAACATCTTTAAAAAACATGTTGACGTTTCAGAAATAAGAATGAAAACTTAATTATAATAATAAAGTTAGAATAATTAATAGAAGAATAAAAAACTAACTCTGTTTCCACTAGTCTTGGAAAAATTTAATTTTGGTAGTAAATTCTCGCTGATTCTAGTAGAAATTTACTTTTTTAAGATATTAATTTAGCAATTAGAAGCATGATCGGGGACAATTTTCATATAGCGGTGGAAGCAAATTAATAAAGTTGCCGAAGTCATTTTTTTTTCAAAGCCATTCTTGATTTCAAAGTAATTTTTAATATCTAAGTCATTTTTAATGTGAAAGTAATTTTTTCTATGTCATTTTTAATTTCAGTCATTTATTTTTTTAAACTTATGATGTCAGTTGCCCCCGCCCCCCCCCAGAAAGTCACATACTCGGACAATACATCTTTGAAAGAATTATACGAGCTCTTCCAATTCTATTACAAAGCTTTGGTTCCTCTTCGTCCAACTGCATAAAAACATCTTTAAAAAAACATCTTGACGTTTTAGAAATAATAATAAAAACTTAATAATAATAGAGTAAGAATAATTAATAAAAGAATAAAAAACTTACTCAGTGTTTCCACTAGTCTAAGAAAAATTTAATTTTGGTAGTAAATTCTCGCTAACCCTAGTAGAAATTTACTTTTTTAAGATATTATTTTAACAATAAATATAATAGGGGACAATTTTCATATAGGTACCTATAGTGGTGAACACAAATTAATTAAGTTGTCCAAGTCATTTTCTTAGACTAATAGTATTACATTTCTTAAAATCCTTAGAAATTTTTTTAAATTTAACTTTCTCAGCCCAAATAAATAAATAAACTGATTCTAGCCCAAAATTCCTCACAAAAATAGTTGCAAGAAAACACCAGGGCTGAAAGTAAGATGGGAAAAAAAAGAAGCTGATAGCAAAATCATTTCAATTATAGCTAGCTTTCGTAAGGAGTAAAATAAGCTCTTAAGTTCTTAATTGATTAGTAGTGACAATAATGATTAGTCTGACAACTAATCATTATTGTGTCAGAGGCTCGATTCTCCGTAGTTTCAGAAAATATTTTTCGGAAAGATAGCAAGAGTATAGTATTTATATTTTAATAAAAAATACTATACTCTTACTATAGAATAAAAGGAATTTTGTCCACCACTAAAAGCAAGTAATTTAAACAGATACATATAAGGTCTTATAGACGAGTGCTTAACTTCGTAAATTGTAATAATTTTTTTTTTTAAAATCTATTTCAAAAAATTCTACTTTAGTGCACTACCATTAGTCGATAAAATAGAATGTTTTGAAGTTATAAAGTTTTTCTTTATAAGTGCAATTCAAAAAAAGTACATTTTATACAAAAAAAAATTTAAAATATTAGATTTAAAATATTAATTCTTTTGATTCGTGTTTGGACTCATTCTTTTGAAGGAGAAAAAATAAAAAGGAAACAATACTTCACTTATCTGTATAACATTGAAAATATGCAAATAAGAGGAATAAAAAAAGAAGTACCCAATTTGATGCATTTCGTATATGTCTATAACTTAAAATTTTTACAAACTTGCCACTTGTAAAACACGTTTATAATTTCTATACTATCAATCCGATCCATTAATCGGGATTAGTCTCATTTAATTCAGCCTGAAAAATGATATTAGAAAAAAAAAAAATACCTCACTTGCTTATTCAGAAAAAATTTAGATCTCCCCCCTCCATCAAATCATTCTTATATCTTTCACAAAGAGGAAGAGTNATCAGTCCTTAAGAACTGATTATAAAAATACAAGTGTCTTTCAAGAAGCAATCAAACCACGATTTCTTCGCATAATAAAGTAAAAATTATAGCAATATAGACATTTCATAGAAGAGAGGAGTTGTTTTACTTTGTTGTATTTTTAAATATGTACATAAGTTTATTATTCTGTTTAAAAAATTATATGAAAAATTATATTAAAATAGATATTTATTTTGTTTTATGAGCGTCGTTTACGGTGGGAACGGGGAGTATATGTACCCCTCAATAATTAGAAATCTCTAAAAGTTCCCCTCAATACTTCAATCAAATAAAAAAAAATATGAACCATCATTGATTAAAATGCATCAATCACGAGAAAGAGATAAAAGTAATTAATCTTTTTACAAATATTTAGCCGACATAAGAATTTTATTTTTATGTGAGAAATTTAGAGGGTTGTTGTGATTGTGCATTTCAATTTCGTCCATTTCAAAAATGGACCCTTGTGACGCCCATTATTGTTTAGTTTGTTTTATTTTATAATTGATTAAAAATATATAAATTTTTAACCGAGGAATTTTTTTTAAGGAGACATTACCCACTGACTCTCTATGAGATTTATTCCCCCAACAGAGTAAAATCTGTATAAAAACATTTTTAAAAAACATGCTGACGTTTTAGAAATAAGAATGAAAACTTGATAATAATAATAAAGTAGGAATAATTAATAGAAGAATAAAAAACTAACTCTGTTTCCACTAGTTTTTGAAAAATTTAATTTTGGTAGCAAATTCTTGCTAATCCTAGTAGAAATTTACTTCCTTAAGATATTAATTTAACAATTAGAAGCACGACAGGGAACAATTTTTATGTAGTTACACATATAGCGGTGGACGCAAATTAATCGAAGTCATTTTTTTTTCAAAGTCATTCTTGATTTCAAAGTAATTTTTAATATCTAAGTCATTTTTAACGTGAAAGTAATTTTTTCTATGTCATTTCTAATTTCAGTCATTTTCTTTTCAAACTTATGATGTCAGTTTTTTTCTCTTACCTAAGTCATATACTCGGACAATACATCTTTGAAGGAATTATGCGAGCACTTTCAATTCTATTGCAAAACTTTGGTTCCTCCTCTTCGTCAAACTGTATAAAAACATCTTTAAAAAAACATTTTGATGTTTTAGAAATAATAATAAAAACTTAATAATAATAAAGTAAGAATAATTAATAGAAGTATAAAAAATTTACTCAGTGTTTCCACTAGTCTTAGAAAAATTTAACTTTGGTAGTAAATTCTCGCTAGCCCTAGTAGAAATTTACGTTTTTAAGATATTATTTTGACAATTAGGAGTATGATAGAGGACAATTTTCATATAGTTACCTATAGTGGTGAACACAAATTTATTAAGTTGTCGTAGTCATTTTCTTCGGCTAATATTATTACATTGCTTAAAATCTTAGAAATTTTTTTAAATTTAACTTTTACAGCCCAAACAAATAAATAAACTGATTCTTGCCCAAAATTCCTCACAAAAATAGTTGTAAGAAAACACCAGGGCTGAAAGTAAAATGGAAAAAAAAAAGAAACTGATAACAAAATCATTTCAATTATAGCTAGCTTTCGTAAGGAGTAAAATAAGCTCTTAAGTTCTTAATTACAAACTAATCATTATTGTGTCAGAGACTCGATTCTCTGTAGTTTCAGAAAATATTTTTCGGAAAGAAAGCAAGAGTATAGTATTTATATTTTAATAAAAAATACTATACTCTTACTATAGAATAAAAGGAATTTTGTCCACCACTAAAAGCAAGTAATTTAAACAGATACATATCAGGTCTTATAGACGTGTGCTTAACTTCGTAAATTGTAATAATTTTTTTCTTTTTTTAAAATCTGTTTAAAAAAACTCTACTTTAGTTCACTACCATTAGTCGATAAAACAGAATGTTTTGAAGTTATAAAGTTTTTCTTTATAAGTGCAATTCGAAAAAAGTACATTTTATACAAAAAAAAAAGAACTTTTAAAATATTAGATTTAAAATATTAACTCTTTTGATTCGTGTTTGGACTCATTCTATTGAAGGAGAACAAATACACTCTATAACAAAAAAATCGACGCACCAAGAAGGAATTGTCCGATTGAAACGAAAATTGGTGGATAGGAAGACAAAATGATTAAAATTTCAATGATTAAAATTTCAGAACAATTGAATAATTTATTGCAGAGTTACAGTAACAAGTTCAATAAGGTATTGACCTGCCTCTTGCCTGGATACAAGCTGTCACACGGCGTGGCATAGACCGATATCCCGGATGGTCTCTTGCGGTATTTCCTGCCAAATTCGATCCAATTGTCGAACGAGGTCATCAATATTCCGTGCCAGATGCAATCGCCTTCCCATCATATCCCAGACATGCTCGATGGGAGAGAGATCTGGTGAGCAGGCCAAGGAAGAGTTTGACAAGCTTGCAGACAGTTCATAGCAACACGTGCCGTATGTGGTCTAGCATTGTCCTGCTGAAAAACTAGCAAAAGGAACGGTAGCAAAACAGGTCTTAGGATGTCGTCGACGTACCGCTGTGCAAGTGTACCTCTAATGACGACCAAAGGGGTCCAGCTGTCAAAGGAAATGGCACCCCTGACCATAATGTCCTGTTGAGGGCCGGTGTGGCGTGCAATAGTGAAGGCAGGATCCCCCTTCTGCCCTGTGCGTCTCCAAACACGTCTTTGATGATCGTCAGGACACAGTTGGAAGCGGGATTCGTCGCTAAAGACTATACGTCCCCCGTCGGCATCATTCCAGCATGATCGAGCAAAAACATTCATGCATGCGAAATTTCAAAGCAATCGGATGATTGCTTCTTGGTGCGTCGATTTTTTTGTTATAGAGTGTAAAAAGGAAACAATACTTCACTCACAATTCAATATGCAAATAAGAGGGATAAAAAAAGAAGTACCAAATTGGTACTTTTCGTACATATACTTATATATGTCTGTAACTTCCAATTTTTACTAACTTGCCACTTGTAAAACACGCTTATAATTTCTATAATATCAATTTGATCAATCAAAATTAGCCTCATTTAATTTAGCCTGAAAAATTATATTTGAAAAAAAAAATTCCTCACGTGCTTGTTCAGAAAAAAATTCAGATCTCCCCTCAATTAAATCACTATAATTTCCTTCCCAAAAGGGGAAGCGCGCTGAGGAGAATTGAGGAGTTTTCAAGCTTAATTTATAATAGCATAAGAAAACTTTTTGAAAAAAAAATCATGGTTATTAATTTAAAGAGAAAAAGTCTATAATTTTACTGTCTATAATTTGAAAAGTCTATATTTATAATTTAAAAAAATATATACGAGTATGGAAAAATTTTGGGAATGATTTTTTAATGCTTCGGTGAATACAATAAGAAATTTTGTTTCGTTGTTGTTGTTTCTAATGACACTTGGGGCCCCATGGGTTTTTTCTAGTCAAACGAAGGAGCTTTTTTCGTTCACAAGAGAGTACGGCTTGGGTGAAAGTGCTACTAAGTTCAGAACCCCTTCAAAAGATGACCCCACCATTTACTCGTGAGGTCACTTCCGAAATTTAGACATAGATCTGAAAGGTGAAAATATTTTTCTCCAGATAACTGCGTTCATGATACCGCTCAGCGACTGACCAAAGGACTTGTAGTTCCACAGATTTTACGAGCACATACATCGCATGCACTGAGTAGGTCTTTCTTATATTTTCTTATATCCATCGTTGTGAACAGCCGACCCAATTTTTGCGTTTACGACTACAAAGGTTCAACGCCGTAGCCTTGTAATTTTGAACCCAATCCAGAAGACAAGGGAACTCCTGGATCAAGTATTGGGAGAAATTTTGCCTTCGTGGAGGACTTTTTGATGGAACTAACCCGTATTTGAGTTACATGGAGAGGAAGACCACGAGAACCTCCCTCGGTAAGCCTGACGGTAAAGGGACTCTAACACATGGTCCGTCTACCACTGAGGATATTTCACGTCAGCACTGTGGTCGGTGCAAGCCAGATGCGGATTCGTATCAACCAGCCAGGATTCGAACTCGGTTCACCTCATTGGAAGGCGAACGCTCTATCCCTTGAGCCATCGCCGCTCACTGAGTAGGTTTTAGCGTCTTTGAGGATTAAACCCGCCGGTACTGCCTGACCGAAGACTATGACTGAAGTTCGATGCTCTAAATACCGTGCTACCCCGCCCTGCAAAAATCGTGAATGTAAGAAGTTGTGAAAAGATTTTTTTTGGATACCGTGTTGAGGTTTCAGTTATAGTGGGTAATGCAATAGGTATAGTCGAATCATTTAAATTTTGAAAAGCAAAGATTAACAAAAATAGGTAAAAACATTGATATCTCATTCACTAAAGAATTGATAATGATAGTTTGACGGTATCACTTTTTCTTCCAAATTTCGTCACCCTGATAAATTCAAATGATACATAATAATGGACTAAAAAAATAAAAAAAATCATTGACGTCGTTAATTTTATTATTAACTAAAACATCCACCATGCCGTGCCTATTTGTGTGAACTAGATAAGCTAGCTAAACTAATCATATGGTTATTATTGCGTGCTGTAGTTCATAATTGCGGTTATTTTCGTTTGAAGGTTGAGAGACCATTAAACTCGTGGATGGCAGCCAAAAAATTGTGATTAGTACTTTAAAAAGTTCGAAAAGCAGATACGTACAGTTTCGCAATAAGATAATTGTATTGCCGTTTCGTGCATTCTCTCTTAACAATAAATTTTAATGATTCTTTCTTTCTCTTACAATTTTTTTTGTTGCTGAAAAAAATGATTAAAAAAATTCGTGCCTCATTAATTCGTGCCTCATTAATTCATTGTCAAATGTAAGGGATAGAAACAAAAATCCTCTGTGATATTTCCCTATCTATTTTAATCTCTATTTATAATTATTATTAATTTGTTAGGTTGTCATTAAAATCTAATTTAAGTAGCGTTAAATTTAAGTAGTACAATGAGCCAAAAAAAGAAATGAAATGGATCACCCTGAAAAACTGTTGATCTAATGTTCGGATCTTCACATTCTGGGACTCAATCTTAATGGTTTGAAGGGGTGACCTCAAGCATGCAAATTAATTAGCGCAGACGATATTTCAAGTTGCAAAACCAGACACATAAACGTACTTTGCCCGAATAAATCTACCTTTTTACTCAACGGATTTGGATTTTTACTACCAAAATATAGGGTGCAGCAGCAATCTGCTGAGTATGGTCCCCGTAGTTTGGTTAGGACAGCGATTTAGTTTGGGCCCCTTTAATGTTAATTTTACTTTTTGCCTTATCTCGAGGACTTTTTAAGAGAATTTAAAAATTTTTGGACACACTTATTAAATTCTTTTATCCGAAGAAAATTCCAACCAAAACTTTTCTTAAATAATAATAATTTTTTATTATTTTATTTAATAAATTTTTTTAATTGAAAGAGATAAAAATTTTTACGTCATTTTAAAGTACATAATTTTACATGGCAAAATACAAAATTTGTGCGAAATCGGTCTTATAGTTCCTGAGATATCGAAATTTTACTTACTTACTTACTTATCCTCTACGTGCCTTAGGGCACTCAAGGCCTCCAGCATATCCCTCCAACGCCTCCTGTCTCTAGCAACAGATCTTGCTTCCTCCCAGCCAGATATTCTACATTCTTTTAATTCGCCCCAAAATATGCGCTGGATGGTAAATCTGGGTCTTCCTCTTGTTCTTTTACCATCAGGGGCCCATGTAAGCGCAACAGATGTAATTTTTTCTTTGGGCATTCTAAGGATATGTCCGAGCCAGCTCCATCTTCGTTTTTTAATTTCATCTTCTATTGTTTTTATTTTAGCTTTCTTTAATAGATTTTGTCTTGATACTTTGTAAGGTCAGAAAATTTTAAAAATAAATCTTAAACATTTGTTTTGAAAGGTTTCTAATTTTTGTATTTTGATCTTGGTCTGTTTCCAGGTTTCTGCACCATATAATAGTACTGCTCTAACAATAGCTTTGTAAACAACTATTTTTGTCTTTATTTCAATATTTGACTCTCTCCAAAATTTATGTAATCCCTTAAAACATGCTTTGATTATTCTCTGTCTAATATCTTCACTACTTCCACCTTTTTTTTTTTTTTTTATCTACAATGGAACCTAAATAGCTAAATGACTCTATGTCATCTATTTCGTGATTTTCGATTTTAATTTTGTCATTTTTCTTTTGATTTATTCTCATTAATTTAGTTTTCTTCTTGTTTATGAATAAACCTACACTATTTGAATATTTGTTGAATTTGTCTATTTTAAGCTGAAGGTCTGTACATTTGGATGAAAAAAGTACGATGTCATCAGCAAAATCAAGGTCTTCTAAAGTAGTTATGAAATTCCACCTTATTCCTCTTTTTTCATCTTTCAAGCTGTTTTATCGAAATTTTAAGAAGTCGTATATTTAAAATCCGATTTCGCTTGAACTATACAACCGATTTTGCCGTATTAAAAATTCGATATCTCAGGAACTATTAAACCGATCCTTATTTTTGGCTTTGGCTCACCCCTACTTAAAATATACTAACATTGTTTCTATAGCAACCGTTATCCACCAGACACAGTGACAGTGACTGTTCTGAGGACAGACTGTACCTACTCTTTTTCCTCTCACCCGCACCTCTCAGCTTTTCTTTGTGTGTTGCGGAGATGGTGATTTGTTGTAATTTGTGCGTGCTTGTAACAGTTTCGTCTCTCAGTGCTATCGGTCATTGTTAAAATCTAGTTATTTGTTTTAGTAATTCTGATATTTTAGTAATACAAGGTTTTATTGTGTTTTTGGTAAGTATACGCTTCCTTAAAGATACCATTTGATTTTCATTTTTTCTTTATCATGCCAAATTGTAAGAGTAGGAAAATATATGAAGGAAACAGAACATTGAGTGGGAATTACATTATTTCTTTACTCCCGTGAAAGTCAAAATAGTGTGTTTATCGTGCAATACAGTTTTGGCTATTTTGCAGAAAGCTAATGCAAATAAACACTATTTGAGTGACAAAGAACATAATATTTGAATTAAAAAAGTGAATCTCGGTAAATAGTAGTTATTCCGCCGAAGACTCTCAGTGTAGTAAATGGTGACTGATGCACGTTAAATCTGTCGAGTCGCCAAGTCTTCCATGTTCCCATAACAAATCAATAACTCTGAGGGGAGATAGCCTGGTCGGTAGGGCACTAGGCTCATGTCCAAGAGTTCGTCTGTTCGATTCCAGGCCGGCTGAAGACTCCCCGTGTAGTAAAATGGTGACTGATGCATGTTAAATCTGTCGAGTCGCAAAGTCCTCCATGTTCCCATAACAAATCTATACCTCTGGGGGTACTGATCCAGGAGTTCCCTTGTCTTCTGGATTGGCTCAAAATTACAAAGCTACGGCATTGGACATTAGTAGTCGTAAACCCAAAAATTGGGTCGGCTGTTCAACGGCGGATATAAAATATAAAATAAAATAGTAGTTATTGAAAAATACTAATAATTTATAAAAAATTATTAAATATTAATGATAAAGTAAGTTATTAAACTTAAGTAAATACAAAAATATTTTATATTGCAAATGTCTATCTCAATAAATGACTTAATGTTTTTTGCCTTATTCTATATAATGTAATAAAGTGATAAGACTTATACTAAAACCATAATTATTTCACATAAGTCGCATTTATAGGTATATCAACTTATGCGACTTTCTTTATCATTGCCTAATTAAAATGTGGCCTCTCATGGTAAAAAGGTTCTCTCAGCGCTAAGTATATCATTAGATTCATTTTACCTTTTTATAGAAGTGATAATAAATATTTTGAATTAATATTCTTGTTAAATATTTATGCCGAATTTCGATATATATATTTTTCCCAATGCCCACCCGGAGACTGACCTTTCGTCAATACAGGCATCTGAAGGGCAGGTTTGTTTGCCGCTCTTTCAGGGGACACAGTAAAGACATATGGTACAGAAAATGAAAAAACATCCATATCTTTCCCGGGATTCGAACCCAGAACCTTTTTGATGCAAAGACAGTTCCCTGACCCCTACACAGGCCAATTGGCGAATTTAAAAATATGATGAAATTAAAAAAATTGCTTTTTCTCATAAATTCAAATGTATGTATATTGAATATTTTTTTTTGCTATAAAAAAATCATCACTTCAGAAAAAGTAGAAATTCAGAACTGCCGACCCTGAAGGTTTAGACTTCCAAATATTTTATATCTTAGCACACAAAGTTGTATACCTGCCAACTTTTAATTTTTCCGCGGATGATTTTCCCCAGTGGTAGTAATGTTATTAAGTAAAAGCAGTTTTTGTAATATAGCAATTAAAAAGTTTTCGCAAATTAGGTCTTTACATACATTTTAAAATTATTTAAATATCCTGGTGGTGAAATGAATTTAAAAAACAAAAAACAAATATCAAAACATAAATATATTTTCCACTTTAATTATAACCTTGTTTTAATTATCACATTTATTTTAAGAACAGGGCGTAGTCCTTTGCTTTGATTTATGAATTGAGCGGATATTCGAAAAGAAACAAGAACAACTATAAGCGAAAAAAAATTTGTTGTACACTTCTAGTTCCAGATAGAACTCAACCTATTGATTTTTACTACAAATTCCGTGCTTCGTAGTGTTTTGACGCTTTACTATTCAGATATTAAAATATAGCTTTATTAACCATGCATAATGCATAACTGCCAATTTGTACAGCCGTTGAGAAATAATTTTCTTAGCTGTAGCAACATTAGCGTTTTGGCTTATTAAATCTAGAAGTTTAAAGTTTCAAAAAAAAATTTTAAGCTACCATGACGAATCAATAATTTTTTTAAAAAAATTTTTACGTTTATAGATATCTTAATAGTTTTGTTTTTAGATAATTCTTCCAAACTTAATTATTGTTTTACTACCATTTTGCAAAATCTTGAACAGCCGACCCAATTTTTGGGTTTACGACTACTAATGTTCAATTCCACAGCTTTGCAATTTTCAACCCAATCCAGAAGACAAAGGAACTCCTGGATCAAGTATTGGGAGAGATTTGCCTACTTGGAGGACTCTTTGATGGAACTAACTGTATGTGCGTTACGGAAATCTCCCACGGTTAGCCTGACGGTAAGAGGACTCCAACCCATGATTCGACTATCACTGAAGATATTTTACGTCAGCACTGTGGTTGGAGCAAGCCGGGATACGGAATTCGTTTCTACCAGCCATCGCTGGAATTCGAACCAGGTCACCTCATTGGAAGGCAAACACTCTGAATCATCACGGCTCGCTGCCAATTTATTTTATTTTATAACCGTCGTTGAACAGTCGACTGAATTCTTGTTTTACGATTTCAAATGTTCAAATCCGTATCCTTGCAATTTTGATCCCAATCCAGAAGTCAAGGGAGCTCCTGGATCAGTACCCCCAGAGGTATTGATTTGTTATGGGAACTTGGAGAACTTTTCAACGCAGACAGATTTAACGTGCACCAGTCACCATTTAATACACGGAGATTCTTCGGCTGGCTAGATTTGAACTCCCGTTCACACAAATACGAGTCCAACGCCCTACTAACCTGGCTATCCCGGCCCGATACCAATTTATTAAAACTTTTGCAGAAAGCGAGCAGTTGGCATCCCTGGAATTTCTTGTTCTTTCAAGTTTGAAGGCCTGCAAATTATCGCGTTCATCGTAAAACATTTTATAGGGTAGTAGACGATTGGAAACTAAATCTCTCTGAAATTGCTGTAATTATGCCAACATTTTTAAAAGCCTCGTCACAAATGAGCTGGAACTAAGTGGCGTTTCGTATGAACTTTCGATTCACGTAGAGCCGTAAAGATAAAGTTTAAATAAAAATTAGAAAGCAAAGAATTATATATTAAAACGTAAACTTAGATACCACTAGAAATTTTTTCGAAAAGCATAGAAAGTTGACAGACCTGAATTCGTCTTAAAAAAAAAAAGAAAAGAAAAAGGTTCTTGATTACCATAATTATAATCATCAAACTCAAAGACTGTGCTGGCACAACTTTTTCGCGAATCATTAAAAGTTCTGACATTGTGCATAGTATTATGCTTTAAATTTGATGCTTTAACATGTAATACTTGGTTCAACGAAGTTGAAGGAAAGTGTTCTTGAATGCTATATTTCATTTAATCTTTTGTGGAGTGTTTTGTTTCGAGATATTTTCTACGATTCACGCTCATATATATAGTTGTAGCAAAAGTTAAACTATAATGTTTGGTTTTTTATTTAATAATTTTTATTAAAAATGATTGTATATACCATAAACATTTAAGATCTTCAATTACAAACTAATGAGAACTAAAGTTAGAGGTAAGATCAGATGGTTTCACTGTGTGGAAGAGGGTTTCAATATCCTAAGAATCTCTAACTGGAGAACAATCGCAAAGAAAACAGCGAATGGAGGAAAGTTCTAGGGAAGGCTCTGGCCCTCAAAGGACTGTCATGCCAATAGAAAAAGACGAAAAAGTACATACCATAAAATCAAAACATTTGAAGAATATGTATACTTAAAACATCAAATGTGGGCTACCTTCAATAACCTTCTTTGCTTTGTAACCTTCCTTATTTTTTGATTTTGCTTTCACAGTAAACCAAAATTAAATGAGGAAAAATAAACACTTTCAAATTCAGTTTACCACATGAATTTTAGAATTCAAATAAACTATTTTGGTTTAATGTCCTTCTATTGAATAATTATTAACTGCACCCAACATATTTGTATTTTTCAGTTGACTGTTTCACTTGCAGTGTCGATTTCCGAAGCCAGCCTTTCGAACAAAACAATTCTTGCTTGTTTCCTACCAAGGATAACGAGAAAACACGATGCAGCGATTCCTCCAAATTTTGTCAAGTAAGTGACTGTGATTGAAAAATTGTGTTTTGAGTTGGGAAACTGTAAGAAACTTGACCAAAGAAATATAAGAAAATTATTTGAATGGTGGGAAATATATAGCCAATAGTTCACAATTTATCTACCATATTGATTTAAAAATTCATTAAAATTTGAGCTAAATCAGAGTATCTCAAAAATTGTTCTTTCAATTTAACTCAAATCTAGAATTCATAATTAAATCTTCTAGTATGCCCAAAGGTTGACCAAATGAAAAGTAAACACACATGACTGCGTTATAAAAGTAGCTACGTACGTGCGCAACAACGCCATTTTTCTTCGTGATAGCTTGAGATAGAGTAGTGCACTGCAAAACAAACATCTAGTGCATCGCAGACGTGGTGAATACGTTTAGTGCAGAGCAACGTGCAATAGTAAAATCTTTAGTAAAATGTAATACAGATATTAATCATCAAATGTTTACTATTTATATCGAATACTGTTAAAAACAAACGGCTGTGAACATGTAAATTATGTAAAATGTTTCGTGAAGAGCCGTTCACCAACATTATATTACTAAGGACCCAAGGTCAGCAAACGCCATGATCTCCCATAAACCAATTGCTTTTGTTGATTGAAATGATAAGAGATAATCAAAGAATTACGACTTGTGACATCTGATCAATATTATAGTCTGCTATAAATTAAGGAATGGTGGAATCACTTTCTGCCACTCACATTCATACAACTTGGGTTTTTACTGTTCCAGACGCATCCTTTTTAGCTCGACTTTACCTTCATTTTAAATACTCTCATGTAAATTATTAGTTAATCATTTATACTTAGTCTGCGTTGAGCTTTTCTGACCATCTTTTATAATCGTAAATGGTAAAGCGCATATACTTAACATTTTTGATATTAATGATGGTTAACAAACTTAAAATAATTGATTATCTTGTCTTATAACGTCAAGATTAAATAATTTTCTCTGAACCCTGAAGTCTTATAACAAATAATTTTCTCTGGCAACCCAAGGGATTCATTAAAAAGGGATAAACCCTCCTTACAGAACTGAAAGTCATTGAAACATTCCTCTTCAGTCATGGCATTTAAATTTAATAGAACGTACTCAATTCAGCGAATTTCTCTTGGTTGCCGTGGTTCTAAGAGCTCTTGTTCTAGACACATATTCAATTGATTGGGATGCCATACCATTATGCAAAGCACTGTCTATTGATTTGTCAATGTCATTTTGAAATAAGACAGAAGAAGAAATTCCTTAAAGCAGCAATAGGAGATGATAAGACAATTGCTTAAACGACTTGCAAAACGTGTATTTTCTTCAAATATGTTAAAGATTTCAGAGTGTACAAAATACTTGGTATTTTATGTAAATTTATGCTTTTTATTAATAGAAAGTATAAATGAGTGATTTCGATAAAAATAATTTAAAATTAAAATTCCTTTTAATGATTTATTTTTTTACACACTAAGGCAAATTAAGAAACAGGAAAAATAGTAATGGGATATTAAATGATTAATTAATTTTAGATATTGGAAATCGTGAGTCTGTGGCGTAACTACCACTACGATTATTAAACATCAATTCACTAGTATATAAGACATGCTAACTTGATTCAATCTTGAGGTACCTTTTGATAGATGAAGGTTGGCATTGTCTTGTGGTCTGTCCCCACATTGGTGACTTGCGGACGTGATATGATCACGCCTACTTCGATGGATGGCCCACATTTAACTGTTGACTTGCTAATTGTGATTGCGTCAACGTCCTCACCGGAATTTTATCAGGGATAGAATTCGATGAACTGATGCCACTAATTGCTGTATTTGTGAAAGACCGGGAGAGCTGGATTAAGGTCACCGGGTTTTGAGTTTTAGCCATGAGAGCTAAATTAAGTTCATGGTTGTTTGTGTGGTTACTCCTGTGTTGCTATTAGCAGTTGAATGAGTGCAGAAACCAGTTGTGTGTAAATGAGACTGAGAATCGACTTAAGGTTTTAAAATAAATGTTTTCATTTTGCTATTTAAGTTCAAAACATTTTATCACATTAATTTTCACCTGCAAACAAAAAGAATGTTTGAACGCTTTTATGGGGGGGGGGGGTGATACGACACGAATATCCTTTATCCATAATGAATGGCCATTTTCTTTTATCAACTGCAAGTCAACTGAATATGGAAGGGAAATTAATGGATTAGGCGCATTACTGACAAAAAGTTCTTCAATAACTTTTATGCCACATAATTTTTATGTGAACGTAATTGTTCAAAATTTCTTTCTTTTCTTTGCAGGGAGTTGTTACCAGAATAAATGGTGTCTTTGTCCAGCTACAGAGGACGTGCGAAACAGATTGTACGCAGATTTGTGTTGAAAAAGGATTCGGAATCGAAACAAGCGAGTGCAAATTTTGTTGCAACAAGAATCCGGATTGCGGAAAAGATGGATATGTTGTAGTATGAGAATGTATAATAAATTTTTACATTGATGGATCATTATATAGTGTAGGCGCAGTTTATTTTATATCTGATGTGCGCCGTCCTTAAAAGAATAAAAAATTATTCTCCGAGTTATGTCGTTTTTAATAACTTTCTGTAAATTATGAATAAGCATAGCACAATTTTGAATTCAACAGATTTTCAGTTTACGCCAATTTTTTTAAATTAAAGTGGTAGTATTTGCATAATTCTCACAGCAAAACACAGCTTTCAGCGGTTTGTCAAAATAATTACAGAGGTAACTAAATTATTATCATAAAATGTATTTCTTATAATTAAAAAATTAACATGAAATTTTCTTGAGCATTACAATAATTTGGTAGCTTAAATACGGATAGAAAAATCTGTAGCTAAATGGTGAAGACCTTTAAGAATTAAGTGAGTGATAAAGCATGAAAATTTCCATTTGCTTTGATGTTTAGTTAACTACCACTTTAATATCTTTGGCAGATTATTAAGAGCCCTTAAGATAAAGTAATAAAGCACAGCATCCATATACACCTGAAAAAATTAAAAAGCGGTAGCAATATTAAGATAAACAATTCACAATTTATTGTGTTTTCCTATTACTAGAATATTTTAATAACTATAAGTAAGTCTATCTTGATCGTTAGGCGATGGATTTGAATTTTTATCTCTTAAGTGAAAGTAAAGGCTACCAAAGGCTAATTTTTCAGTGGCTTCGTTGCAAAATTGTTACAAGTTCTTATTTTTCTTAAGTGCATGCGAGCCATGAAGTAAGAAGAAGGAAATAAATAAATAAACAAAAATTTATATAATTTAGCGAATTTTTGATTAAGTATTTTTTGGATTTTAAAAAATAATAAGAGGAGAGCACATAATATTTAGAGTTTTATCACTTTAAATAATTTGAATACTTGATTTACAAGCAAATGATAAAATACTGAATTGCCCCCACTTTTATTTTTTCAATAAATAGATGAAAAAATCTGCGTATAGCAATAAACCCTTAATCTTTGTTATTTCTTTTACCTCGAACTACCGCGGAATTTCTGTAGCTCAACCCATTGATATTTTTCGGAACTGCAAATTTCTATTTTATTTTATAACCATCGTTGAACAGCAGACCCAAATTTTGGGTATTACGACTAGTAATGTTCAACACCGTGGCCTTGTAATTTTGAACCCAACTCAGAAGACAAGGGAACTCCTGGATCAAATATTAGGGGAAATTTGCCTTCGTGGAGGACTTTTTGATGGAACTAACCCGCATTTGCGTTACATGGAGTGGAAGATCCCGAGAACCTCCCACGGTTAGCCTGACGGCAAAGAGACTCTTAACCCATGATCCGTCTGTCAATGAGGATATTTCATGTCAGCACTGTGGTCGGTATGGTTTCGACTAGCTATCGCTGGGATCGAACCCGTTTTACCTCGTTGGAAGGTCGAACCGGGTCACCTCATTGGAAGGCGAACACCTGAGTCATCACTGCTCGCAATCAATTTATTTTATTTTATAACCGTCGTTGAACAGCCGACCCGATTCTTGGTTTACGACTTCAAATGTTCAAATCCGTATCCTTGTAATTTTGATTCTAATTCAGAAGACAAGGGAGCTCCTGGATCAGTACCCTCAGAGGTATTGATTTGTTATGGGAACTGAACTTGGAGGACTTCGCAACCCCGACAAATTTAACGTGCACCAGTCACCATTTAATACATGGAGATTCTTCGGCCGGCTAGATTCTAACTTCCTTTCTCACAAACACGAGTCCAAGAAGATATTTTACGTCAACACTGTGGTCGGTGCAAGCCTGATGAGGAAATCGTTTCGACCAGGTATCGCTGGGATCAAACCCGTTTCACCTCATTGGAAGGTGAACGCTCTATTTCTTAAGCCATCGAGGCTCCGTCAGCAAATTTCAATTGAAAAAATTTTTTAGCCAGGCAAGACATATTGGCAAAAAGCGATCGCATTGCAAGATCGATTGGCAAGTGTGATCACATACAATACATTCTATGTGAAGGGACACACTTTAGCAGAGATGCCAACCGCACCGGATTCTACAAAATATTTTAAACAACGGTAGAGTTTACGCAGTGGTCGCGAAAAGCCGTAAACCCACTGCACGGATCGGCTGTCGGTAAACAACCAAACAAACAACAAAACCTGCGGTAAACAACCAAAGAATTATAAACTAAAATTTGCATATTTTCGGTTAATTTTGATAACTTTTTAAAAGACTCAATACAAGTAACAAAAAGGCGTTTCAGATAAGCCTTTGAATTATTTACACTTTCGATGTTAATCCTGTGCCAGCGCGAGACAAAATTCTTCCTACCAGTTGTATTTGTAGTGTCTATAAAACAGATCAAGTGATAGCAAGATGCATGTTCTCATCATCCCACTTTTTTGAAGAAAATATAATATTTTATCTCGACAAAAACACTGGTTATTGAAATAAGCTTATTATGAATTTTAAAAACTAATGTGGTTACAAAAATAAGAAATTTAACTTTTATTTTATCCTAATAGATAACCACTTTTCAGTGGTAGATACAACATAAAATTTGTACTTAGCTCGCAGCGAATGTATTTTCATATCTTCTACAAACCTCATACTAGAAGAAGGTAGATAGCAACGAAATAAAAAAGTAATAGCAGTAAAATTTTAACCATGTGGTTTATATAGGAATAAGTTTCAAACAATTAAACAAATTGGATAAATATGACAACCAAAGCTGACGTCTTCAGGGGGTACCAGCTCCAGAAAGTCATAAAAGCAAAACCTTTTCTATCGAGAGAGCAAGACAAACGTCTAAAATTGCTCTCTCTGCACCAGNAGAATAAATGGCGTCTTTGTCCAGCTACAGAGGACGTGCGAAACAGATTGTACGCAGATTTGTGTTGAAAAAGGATTCGGAATCGAAACAAGCGAGTGCAAATTTTGTTGCAACAAGAATCCGGATTGCGGAAAAGATGGATATGTTGTAGTATGAGAATGTATAATAAATTTTTACATTGATGGATCATTATATAGTGTAGGCGCAGTTTATTTTATATGTGATGTGCGCCGTCCTTAAAAGAATAAAAAATTATTCTCCGAGTTATGTCATTTTTAATCAGTTTCTGTAAATTATGAATAAGCATGGCACAATTTTGAATTCAACAGATTTTCAGTTTACGCCAATTTTTTAAATTAAACTGTTGGTAGTATTAGCATAACTCTCGCAGCAAAACGCAGCTCTCAATGATTTGTCAAAATAATTATAGTGGTTACTAAATTATTATCATAAAATGTAATTTTTATGATTAAAAAATTAACATGAAATGTTCTTGATCATTACAATAATTTGGCCCCTTAAATCGTGAAAACATTTTACTTTTAAGTTAGTGATCCGCATGTCAATTTCCATCCGCTTTGATGATTAGTTAATTTCCACTTTAATATCTTTGGCAGATCAGTGGGAACCCTTAAGATAAAGTAATAAAAGTACAGGATTCGTACGTACCTGAAAAAAATTAAAAAGTGGTAGCAATATGAAGATAAAAAATTATAATTTATTGTGCTTCCAATTACTATAATATTTTAATAACTTTAAGTATATCTATCTTGATCGTTAGGCGATGGATTTGATTTTTTAACTCTTAAGTGAAGCAAAGGCTAATTTTTCAGCTGCTTTATTAAAAAATTGCTAAAAGTTTTTTTTTTAAAGTGCGTGAAGTACAAAGTAGGAAATAAATAAATAAAAATTTATATAATGTAGCAAATTTCTGATTAAGTATTTTTTAGATTTCAAAAAATCATAATGATATTTTGAATTTTATCACTTTAAATAATTTGAATATTTAATTTACAAGCAAATGGTAAAATACTGAATTGCCCCCACTTTTATTTTTTCAGTAAATAGATGAAAAATGCTGCGTATAGCAATAAACCCTTAATCTTTGTTATTTCTTTTACCTCGAAGTACCGCGGAATTTCTGTAGCTCAACCCATCGATCTTTTTCAGAACATAAAATTTCTGTTTCATTTTATAACCATCGATGAATAGCCGACCCAATTTCTGCGTTTATGACAATAATGTTCATCTCCGTAGCCTTGTAATTTTGAACCCAATTCAGAAGACAAGGGAACTCCTGGATCAAGTATTAAGAGAAATTTGCCTTCGTGGAGGTCTTTTTGATGGAACTAACCCGCATTTCGTTGCATGGAGAGCAAGACCACGAGAACCTCCCACGGTTAGCCTGCCGGCAAAGGGACTCTAACCCATGATCCGTCTTCCACTGAGGATATTTCATGTCAGCACTGTGGTCGGTGCAAGCCGGATGCGGATTCGTTTCGACTAGCCATCGCTAGAATCGAACCCGTTTCACCACATTGGAAGGCGAACGCTCTATCTCCTGAGTCATCGCTGCTCTAGCTGCAAATTTCTATTGAAAAAAATATTGGTCAGGCAAGACATATTGGCAAGTGCGATACATTCTATGAGAAGCGACACACTTTAGCAGAGATGCCAACGGCTGCGGATTCTACAAAATATTTTAAACAACGGTAGAGTTTACGCAGTAGTCGCGAAAAGCCGTAAACCGGATTCGCGGATCGGCTGGTCATCTGTGGTGACCACCTGTGCCGACTGGCCAAACAACGGTAGAGAATTATAAACTAAAATTTGCATATTTTCGGTTAATTTTGCCAACTTTTTAAAAGACTCAACACAAGTAACAAAAAGGAGTTTCAGATAAGCCTTTGAATTATGTAACACTTTCGATGTTAATCCTGCGCCAGCGAGAGACGAAATTCTTCCCACCAGTTGTAGTGTCTATAATACAGATCAAATGGTAGCAAGATGCATGTTACCATCATCCTCCTTTTTTGAAGGAAATATAATATTTTCTCCCGACAATAACACTGGTTATTGAAATAAGCTTATCATGAATTTTAAAAACTAATGTGGTTACAAAAATAAGAAATTTAACTTCTATTTTATCCTAATAGATTACCACTTTTCAGTGGTTGATACAACATAAAATTTGTAATCAAGCTGGCGGCAAACGTGTTTTCATAACTTATACAAACCTCATACCTAGAGGTAGGTACATAGCAACGAAATAAAAAAAATAATAGCTGTAACATTTTAACCATGTGGTTTATACAGAACAATTAAATAAATGGGAAATGAAAAAAATTGGATAAATATGACCAAACTGACGTCTTCAGGGGGTACCAGCTACGGAAAACATAAAAGCAAAACCTTTTCTATCAAGAGAGTAAGACAAAAGTCTAAAATTGCTCTCTCTGTACCAGGGACCTGTAAAGTCCTGCTGCAAAATGGAAAAAATAGAAAAATTTTTCCGCCTCAGGGTTAAAAATTGATGGAAAGAGTTAAAAAGAATTTAAAACATGAAGACTTAATAAGTTAAGACTTAATAGGTACAAGAAAACAACAGATGCACAATAAATGGTGAATATAAAAATTTTAATGAAATAGAATCCATATAATAATGATATAAATAAAATACAGACTATATTTTAGATTGAGTGAAAAGAGGCACTTAAACATAAAAAGCATGATTTCTTGGCTGAGTTATCAACTGAGCGTTTTCATGTTGCTCATGATTTTCTGATCATCTTCATCAAAGTTTTCGGGTGGTATGTACTCCACTTTCTTTAAATCATCCACTGAGACATCAGACAGGCACATTGGACACGTTTTATCAACAACGAGTGATCTAAAAAAATTGTTTTCTCAAAATTATATTTAATAAAAAATTACTATTTATACTTGAGACAGTAAATAGAAGTTATAATTTCAAGAAAATTACCTGTTTTTTTCCCCTTCCGAATAGAATCTTAATTTAAAACTATACACATTGTTTAAATACAAAAAAAAGTTTGACCTATGTATTTAAAAATTTCGTGTTTAACTTGGATTCCGAATTTCTATGGTAACACACGGGTGAAGTTAATGAAGTCACAACTTCTAGATGAACATTTTTCAATTGCCAATTGTGCATTTATGTTCAACATGGGAAAAATAATTAGTTCAGTTAGGTTATATGTCCACAAATGTTTTAACTGCTAAACTTGATGTGAAAAATAATGTAGTAAATTATTAACAAATTTCCACAGCCATTTTAACCTTAAAATTTTACGTAGTATCTAACATAAAGTATTGCAAATTTCCACAACAAGGTTTTGACAACTTTATAATGTTTTTTTCAACATTATTATCATTAATAATTTTTTTTATATAAGATAAAACAATTTTTATTAACTTTTTTTCTCTATTTGATTTTCTTTTTGGTATATGTTCCCCATTACTTGAACAAACTTTTATGTGCATTTGAGATACATTCTATTTTATTGACTGCATTGGGAAAAACATTCAATCAGTGCAGATCGGCAAATTAAAATGAAATTAATTTTAGACACACTAGAATCAGCAAGTTTCAAATAACTAAGTCGCAAAATAACAAGTCAATTAAAATACAAGAGTATTGATGGAAGATCTTAAATCTAACTTTTATATTAGGCTTTAGCTATGAATCTAAAAAACTAGGATCTTAAAAGTGCAACATATATGTATAATCATTACAAAATTTAAAAAGATTAATAAAAAAAAATATGTGTCTAAAAAAATGGCCTCAGGTAATTTTTACAATTTTCAAATAGCACAATACCATCAAATGTAATTAAATTAAAAGAATGAACTTGATAGATCATACTGCCAGAATGGATGAAAAAGATCCAGTAAAGAAGTTTATTTATGTCAAAGCCTTTCACATGTCAGAAAAGAAGGCCAAACCAACGATGGCTCGATTTCTGGAATCAGATTTTATTGGGGTAAAAAAATGGTAGTCCAGGTCAAAAAATAGGTTGTCCTGCAGGAATCTTCAGCAGAAGGCTCTGGCCTACCCTGGGTTGTCAGGCCAATTATGATGAGGATGAATTAAAAAAAATATAGTTTAATTTATTTCCCATATGAGAATAAAAGGACTCAAAATTGCTGAAAACTAACTGAAAAAAAAATAAAGCAATACAGGATAAAACAAGTTAAGTAAACAATATAAAAGTTTAGTATGAAATTTTACCAACTTAGAAAAAGAAAAAAGCTAGAGTTCACAACAACAATAGAGTGACATTATTATTCCCAAAATAACAAGTAAAACATGATATTTAAACCAGATAAGTTATAACCATACACTTGCTACTACCAATAGTTTTTCTGTTGTCTGAGAAATGCTGAGAATTCTGCTGTCTTGAAACTTACAGCTGGTATTGAGAAGAGTCAAAGTTCTATTTCAAAGGAATATCTTGACGTCGACCGACCTTCAAATCAATGATTAGCAACTTATTTGGAAATTGAAGATAACCAGATCACATGGCTGATCACATTTCCACCATTAATTGCTCGTCAGAACCTCCACAGTTTCTTTGGATGATAAATAATAGTTGCAAGTGTACTTTCAATAATGTTGCTGATCTTATATTTAAAAAATATAGTCAAACATTAATTATAAAGTATCAACATAATTTAAAAGCAGAATTATTTATCAAGTACACAGATTGCTTAACCAAATGTTTCTAATACTATACCCATAATATTATTATTTAATTTACCTCGAAAACTCGGAGAACATTGCAGGAAATTCACAGTTAGGGCAAATGGTGAGGTCATTCAGAACAATATGATAGCCCTAAAAATAAATATATAGTTCATACTATAATACACACATAACATTTTTCAATACTCCCAATATTCTTAAATATTAATTAATAAAAATGTCTCACAAATATATCATAACACATTTTTAATTAATAAGTTAATTCATAAAAAGAGAAAGAAAATGATAACGTTTTCCATGGACCACTCTTAAACATGAAAGAAAAGAGAAATAAAGAAAATATTATCTCTGTGCTTAAACAATGAGTACAATGTAATGTGCACAAATAAAAATAATCAAAAGACAACTGCTTTGATGTAATAAACAAGCAATATGATGTTTGATTATAATTGAAACAAACAAGCATTGTGCTCAACATTATTACTGATAATGTGTTTATAACATCAAAACAGAAGAATTTCTTCCTACCATTTCTATTTGCGAGTATTACGTATTTTTATTATTTTTTTTTTTCGTATTAAGCACGTAATACATAGTGAGGAAACTTAAAACATTTTCAACATAACACACTACGAGCAAATTACATTTAAAATTTCAAAATTTTAGAAATTGACATTTTAAACTTATTTTACATGAGGCTAAGAAATAAAAATGTTTCCAATTACCATAAGGTTTTCAAAAAAATAAAAATAAAATAAAAGTAAACAAAAAAAAAAGAAGAAAAGCCCAGAAGATTTCTTATCACATAAACATATTAGGTTTATTTAACATGTATAATTATTTTAATCATGTAACACTTTAACAAAAACAAAACTTACTGTAACAATACAATATGGCAAGTAATATTTACACTTCTCACAATATAATGTAGACTGTGGGATGGGATCTTCACAATAAGGACATGGCGTATTAAGATCATCTTCTTCAATTTTTTGGTATTTCCTGTGAAAGATATATCAATGATAGAAACTATAAAATAAAATGATTTAATTGAAAAATAAATACAGTAGACCTCAATTTTTAAGTTTAAAAACAAAAATTAACATCGATAAATCACTAATTTGATTTAGATTTATTCTGTTTTATGGAAGTGAATGCTGGGCAATAATCAAGTTGCATGAAAATAAATTATTGACCGTTGAATAGAAAATCTAACATATTGTTAACCGGTCACGACTTAACTCATCTTTTCCATGCCCAAACCTTGTTGTCCGAATATCAGTTAACTCGTCATTGTACTTGCAATGTTGAGTTAAGTTACCATCAGTCAACAACCTTTGGGCATGAACTCGATATTTAGAATGCTTTACTTCCATATTCAATAGCAAAGTAATAGCCGGTGAGATGACATACTTTTTGTGTAGAATTGTCAGTCAGCAAGGTATTAAGAAATATATTTGGTGCAATTCATGAGAATAATAGCAGAAGAACCTTGTTTAACTTTGAAATTTACTAAAAGTACAAGCAAACTTGTATTGTTAAAGTCATAAAATGCAATAGACTACGATAGTTCTGATATCGATTCCGATCTGATAATACAAACCCAATAAAAAAAGCTAACTTTTACTAATCTCGTGGGCAACAGAAAACGAGGAAGTCCACCAATTAGGTGGCTTGACTCGGTGGAGAAAGCCTTTAGTCTTGTCCTGAAACCTCCAGCAAAAGCTTCCCTAGTAAATAAGGGAAACTGCATCAGCCTTGCTGCAGATAGGACTAGTTTGCAAAGACTACTTGGGATGACCTTGTCCTGTAACAGACTGTAATAACTTGAAAGAATAAGAAAAACCTCGATTTAACGACGCTGGTCTGACAGGACAAAAACATCTAAATTATAGAAGGGGACATACAAATTCTAAAGCAAATTTAATTATATTTTGTCAAATACAATCTAAAACTTTAATATAATTTATTCAGTAAAGAAGAACATTTTTCTCTGAGTAACCTTTTTTTTTGTCTTAAAGTATGCAATGAATTTTCCAACAATTTCAAGGTGAGACTATGTCTCTCTATTGTTCTTCATGTCACTGAATGAAAATTTTTAGTCTCAGTTGCTTCATTAAATGATTGTGTTGGATCTAAAGATTCACAGTCTTCTTAATCACTACTAGATTCAGCTATTAAAATTGTGATTGATAAGTCATCAGATTGTTATCAGCCAGGGCATGATTTCATTTTTCAAAATCAATAGTAAATTTTGCTAGTTCTTAAAAATACTACTAGTAAAACCAGGGTTCATCTAAGCATTTTTAAAAGCAGTATTAAAAAACATTTTGTGATGGAGAAAATTCAACATAATCATCGCTGTGTAACTTATTGTAAAAAAAAAGAAAGTAAAGAAAAACGATCATTGAAAGATAAATATTAAAAATTTATATTTGTAGGAAAGTTTAGACACTCAAATGTGTTATTCTGAATACGTCGGCTGTAATAATATTACACTTAAAATATATACATTACAACTAACTGCAAGAACTGCAAAACAAATGATTAGTAAATGACACTTATTTAGGACAGCATGGTAGCGAATTGAGCAAAATGATTAGACAAATTCATGTGTCATAATAACATCATTTTAAAATATCTTTATTGAAAAACTATGAGAAAAAGACCGTATAAAAGGAAATTAACTACCGAGAAAATGGACTGAAAAGGATGTAGATGAACAATGAAATAATCGTAACTAAATCCCGCCAAATTTTTTTTATTAAAATTCGAAATTTGGAGACCGGAATATCGTATTAAAAAATCGGAATTTAATAAATCATCTTACAACAGCACGAAAAAATGCAAATAAAATAAACAATCAAAAAAGGAAATGGAATTGCGACTGAATCAACTGAGTGCATCAAAAAATTAATAGTAAAATTTGAAATTCAAGTGTCGTAATAACTTATTAAAAATAAAAGAATTTTGATGTCCTCATAAAAATGTCGTGAAAACGAAAAAAAAGCTAAATTAACTGCCGAGAAAACGATCAGAAAACGTCGGGGATTAACGACAGAATAGCTTCGAATCAAACAGTGATCACTCAAATTCGAAAAAAAGAATAACTGTCAAAAAAAAAACGAAGATTTTTGAGGAAATCTTAGTTAATTGAGAGTATCAAGAAAAGACAACTCTAGTTCGAAATTCGCTTGTCGTAACAACAATGTATTAAAAATGCTGAATTTCAAAACTCACATGCCAAAAAGACAAAAAAACCGTTCGAAAATTCAGACCATTAGAAGTTACCAGCAATTTTTGCTATTGCACTTTTCTAATCAGCTTGTAACTAGCATTTGTTTATTTTTTTAACTAGTAATTTTCTACTTGCAAGTCGATGAAATCCAGACCTAGTTGTCACATTGCAAATATTCCATTAAGTCGGTATCGGCATTCTGTTCTAATATGCTGTCATTGTTTAATTAGGTCAGAACTGATGAAAAACTACCTTTTACAAAACTATTCACAATACTGTCTTCAGAAACTGTTTTCCAGGCAGATGATAGTATGTTTAAAACTTTGACAGAAAAATTAGGGAGCCCTTAAAAGTTAAATTAACACTAAATAAATATATTCATTTTTCCCAGGACATTTAGGTGGGGCCTTGGACATCAGCCCTAAATATCCTCACGTAAATCAGTCTCTGAGTACTGGTGTATTTTTAGTTTCTATTGGAATATGTTAGATGACGAAAAACAAAAAAGGAAAATTTACCTTACAATATTTTCAATTTTTCTTTTATATTTTGGATCAAGTTTTGATCGGTATTCAGGTCGCATTAACATCACTGCAGCTTTGTGGGCAGATATATGAAGACCAGCTTTTTGGCATTCAACTACAGTTGTAGTTAATATCTGAACATCATCTGAAAATAAATAAACAATTACCTGATTTATACACAGATTTGAATTTNCTTGTCTGGAGAAAGCCTTTAGTCTTGTCCTGAAACCTCCAGCAAAAGCTTCCCTAGTAAATAAGGGAAACTGCATCAGCCTTGCTGCAGATAGGACTAGATTGCTAAGACTACTTGGCCTTTAGTCTTGTCCTGAGAAAGCCTTTAGTCGTCCTGAAACCTCCAGCAAAAGCTTCCCTAGTAAATAAAGGAAACTGCATCAGCCTTGCTGCAGATAGGACTAGATTGCTAAGACTATTTGGCCTTTAGTCTTGTCCTGAAACCTCCAGCAAAAGCTTCCCTAGTAAATAAGGGAAACTGCATCAGCCTTGCTGCAGATAGGACTAGATTGCAAAGACTACTTGGGATGACCTTGTCCTGTAACAGACTGTAACGATTTGAAAGAATAAGAAAAACCTCTATTTAACGACGCTGGTCTGACAGGACAAAAACATCTAAATTATAGAAGGGGACATACAAATTCTAAAGAAAATTTAATTATATTTTGTCAAATACAATCTGAAACTTTAATATAATTCATTCAGTAAAGAGGAACATTTTTCTCTGAGTAACCTTTTTTTTGTCTTAGAGTATGCAATGAATTTTCCAACAATTCCAAGGTGAGACCATGTCTTTCTATTGTTCTTCATGTCAATGAATGAAAATTTTCAGTCTCAGTTGCTTCATTAAATCATTGTGTTGGATCTAAAGATTCGCAGTTTTCTTAATCACTACTAGATTCAGTTATGATTAAAATTGCGATTGAAAAGTCGTCAGACTGTTATCAGCCAGGACATGATTTCATTTTTCAAAACCAATAATAAATTTTGCTAGTTCTAAAAAATACTACTAGTAAAACCAGGGTTCATCTAAGCATTTTTAAAAGCAGTATCACAAAACATTTTGTGATGCAGAAAATTCAACATTAGTAAATGGCACTTATTTACGACGGCATAGTAGCGAATTGAGCACGTCAAAAAATGATTAGACAAGTTCATGTGTCATAATAGCATAATTTAAAAAATATCGTTGTTGAAAAACTATGAGAAAAAGACCGTATAAAAGGAAATTAACTACCGAGAAAATGGATCGAAAAGGATGTAGATGAATAATGAAATAATCGTAAATAAATCATCAAGAAAAGACAACTCTAATTCGAAATTCGCGTGTCGTAACAACTATGTATTAAAAATGCTGAATTTCAAAAATCACGTGCCAAAAAGACAAGAAAAAAACGTTCGAAAATTCAGACCATCAGAAGTTACTAGCAATTTCTGCTATTGCACTTTTCTAACTAGCTTGTAACTAGCATTTGTTTATTTTTTGAACTAGTAATTTTCGACTTGCAAGTCGATGAAATCCCGCCCTTGTTATCACATTGCAAATATTCCATTAAGTCGGTATCGGCATTATGTTCTAATATGCTGTCATTGTTTAATTCGGTCAAAACTGATGAAAAACTACCTTTTCCGAAACTATTCACAATACTGTCTTCAGAAACTGTTTTCCAGGCAGATGATAGTATGTTTAAAACTTTGACAGAAAAATTAGGGAGCCCTTAAAAGTTAAATTAACACTAAATAAATATATTCATTTTTCCCAGGACATTTAGGTGGGGCCTTGGACATCAGCCCTAAATATCCTCACGTAAATCAGTCTCTGAGTACTGGTGTATTTTTAGTTTCTATTGGAATATGTTAGATGACGAAAAACAAAAAAGGAAAATTTACCTTACAATATTTTCAATTTTTCTTTTATATTTTGGATCAAGTTTTGATCGGTATTCAGGTCGCATTAACATCACTGCAGCTTTGTGGGCAGATATATGAAGACCAGCTTTTTGGCATTCAACTACAGTTGTAGTTAATATCTGAACATCATCTGAAAATAAATAAACAATTACCTGATTTATACACAGATTTGAATTTCTCGATTTTTATTTATCATTTGAAACTAAGCTAGCTTTAGATTGAATTTTCCATGGGAAGAAATAATTATTGTGACAAATACAAAATACTGATTTTTTGAATACTACATTGAACAACATATTGAATGTATTTGGGGAGTTTTCTTCCTGAAAGGATAAGATTGAATTTATAAAAATGATGTAGAAACTGTGCATGTTATGAGCAATTGATATAGCATTTTATTCCTACAGATCACATGGTAATTTGCAATTACAGAATTTATAACTTGATTGACAAAGACAAGAGAAATACTAATTTATGTTATTAAATAATATTATTTTAAAAATGAGATACTATTGTTTTCAAAAAACATGCTATTGTTTTCAAAAAACATGCTATTGTTATTATAATATAAAACATTTTTTGTTACTTATCCCTTTGATCTAAGCGGGACTTATAAATATATTTTTTCTAAAGCTCAAATTACAAGCAAAAAAATATTTTTGTACTTTTTATTTATAAAAAAAACAGTCTAATAGAAGTTACTATAAGAATCTGTAAGATTCTCAGTTATCTGATTATATATTTATCAGAATTATTTCAAATCTGTGTCTAATGCAGCATTTCGCAACTCTAAAATGTTAAACTGCTTTATAATATTCTTCACTTATTATGAAAGGGTTAATAACAGACCTCAACTTCAGGATATTTTATCAATTCCTAGTTCTTTCTCTAGATCAACTCTTACACAAGAAGCTAATATAGGTAAGTATCAGTAATAAATATGAATCAGCATATAGACTTGAGATATAGACCAACTATTGGCATTTCTGGGCTGAAATTTAGTCAGGTAACAGAAACTTTGTCAGTATTTCAATGGCTGAATCATTCAATATTGCTGTATAAAGCTTTAATTTTCCTTTTTTATTTAGTCCTATTTAAATATGAATAATAAACAGTTTGAACACAAAAAATGAGTTTTTTATAATAAAATTTAAGTCATCTTTATTTCCCTTTAAGTGGGAAAATAGCAGAGTGAGTGAATTAAATTTAGCTGAAGTGTAATATTTTTGAAATGATAAGTTTTTAAATAAATTCTAATTTATTAATCTGAAAAATATTAAAGCTAAAAACAGTTGATTAAAATCATTTTGGAATACTAATAATTATTTGTTAAGAACATGGCTGTCCGGCAGCATGTTAAATTACCCGCCATCCTATGCCACTATTACGTCAGGAAAATGCAACCAAAAATATAATAACAATGTTAACGATAAAGTTGAAGCTCAGACATAAGAAAGTTATTTATGTTTGATTTAAGATTTTACAAGATTAGAAATGATTAATATTAAATATGAAAAACTTTATGAGTTCTTTTAATGGGTAAAATACTTCAGATACTATTTATTATGTTGAATTAGATAAACATTGTTAAATTAAGTTATTATACTTTCTACATAGGCTAAGGTAAAACTTAATAATATGGTACTTAGGTTTATCTAATTAAATATTGTATCGATTTAAATAAATATTGTTAATAGGGAGAATTACTTAGTTTAATATAGGGCATGGGATTCAAATAAAAATACGCTAATTGCCAACAATCTTTCATGAACAATACTATGCCAAACCTGTCTGAAATGAACAAATCTCTTTTGAAACAGATATAATTCTATAACAGAATGGAAACATTAGTTATAGAGAATATAAGTCACTGGAAAAAGTTTCAGAAACAAAATGGAAATAAGAATAAATCCAAAAACAATATTAACATAACCTCAATAAATTAATTTTAAAAAAAAGATGTACATACGTCTTGGAAACTTATTCAGATTGTTTGATACTCTAATCAACATCCGAGCACCATTCATGTGATCTCCCCTTTGCATATGCAGCTAAATGGAATCATACAGAATAATAGGGATGAATATATTAATATGTAAGTTTTAAATAAAAGTAAACATTAAGTAATATATAAAGTACAACAATGTCATTTAACTTGTATATAACTTGTGCAAACAAAATAAACAAACCACTTTAAATAACATTTGATCTTAATGTTCTAGGACTCAATCGTAATACTTCGCGAGAGTGACCTCAGATATGCTAACTTATTAGTTTTAAAGTTACAAAATCAGACACAAAAACTTACTTTCTCTGAATAAATCTCCCCCCCCCTGTTCTATCAATGGATTTGGATTCTTGATCCTCAAAATATATGGTCCAACTAGCTTGTTCAGGAGAGTGGTCCAAAGTTTAGACCACTAAATGTTAATTTCACTTTTTGCATATTTATTATTTTACTTTTTTTGTAAATTTTTCATTTTGCGTATTGTGCATATTTTTGAAAAAATTCTGCACACAAAAATAGATAAATAAATAAAATAAAATTCCTTTAACCAAAGACAATTACATGCAAAAAATAGCTTTTTGTAAATATTCATTATTTTTTTTAATTATTTTAAAAAATGTATAATTTTACGGGGTAAAATACAAAATTTGAGCAAAATTGGTCGAAAAGTTACTGAGAAGTTGAATACAGCTTTTACAAAAATACAGCTTTTAAAAATTACAGCAAAATATAGCTTTTTTAAAATTCTATTTCTTAGGAAGTAAATATTGCTTTAAATATTAATATTGTATTTGATTCTTAATTAGCCTATTTGAGGTCATTTCAAAGGATCTTTAAGAGCGTGAAGATCTGATCATTAGATCAAAAGTTATTCAGGGTGGCCTGTTTTTTATTTTGCACATTGTACAGTTATACACATTTATTATAGATGACAACTTGTAAATCACTAAGACAAGTTTTTCTTAGTGAAGTGGCAGTGGTGATCTTAATTTTCAAAGTCAAAAAAATAATTGTTTTATCCACTAAGATAATTTAGTAATTTTATCATATGTATTATCTATTAATTAGTGAGTTATGCATTTAAGTAACGATGAAATAGTTTAATGTTTAGAAATTCTTCCCATTTTAATGATTATTACTTTGTAAAACTTTTCTTAACAACTGCAAAGTAGGCATTTGTGATACATATATAAAAATGTTATTGTATTAACCATGTCAAACTAAATACAAGTCTTAGGTTACCGGCATTCTCTTTTTAATTGGTAATCAATGTGGTCTTAGTATTGCAACTCTAACATAAAACTATAGAGGGTTGTGAGATTTTCACAAGAAATACAAGATACTAACAATACAACAAGATACAATAGTATAACTAGATACAACAGTATAAGATACTAAGATCAGATATATTTCACAAAAAACTTACAAGAAAAAGAATTATTCAGAGTTACAAAGATTTTATAATGCATTTTTTTAAAAAGAAAATCTAATGCAGAAATTGAAAAATAATAAACAGAACAACTCTTAAATGAGACACACTAAACATTATCTTTTAGATAAAGAAAACTAAATAACAACATCAAATATAATTTAATTTATTCTTAATTAGCAATTAAGAATTTTATAATTAATGATTAAATTTAGTATACTATAAAATATTAAATAGTTAATGATTAATCAGTACACTATAAAATATTTAATCAAACATTTAAATACTTATTTCCTGCTTTTTTTTAGTTTTAAAATAATAAAAAAAGATCACCTGATATATTAATCCTAGAACTTATATCTATGAACTATGTAATTAAGAGAACACAAATCATCTATGAAATTTTGAGGCACACAGGAATTAAAAGAGAACAAAATGAACAACTTACTACTAGAATCTATTTAACATTACTGGGTATGAAATAGATTTTTGAGTTAAATGGATTTTTATAACAGCAGTAACAACTTTAGCATACCATCAAATATTACACTGAACATTCAGATACTAAGCTACGCTTAATACTAATAAAATTTACAGAATAAATTAATCAATAATAAAACTAATAGATTACCTTAATGTTCAATAAACAAATACATCCAATTTAGTTTTTAACATAATTTCAATTTAAACATAACAAACATCAAGCAATAGTCTAAGTTAGTGTTGAGAATATATCAATTGAGAAAAGTCTTATACAAAATTAATATCAACCCAGTTATAATTGTATACCAATAAAACCGAAGTATAAAAAGAGATAACCAATTAGCTGAAAGCATTTCATAACTGCTTTTTCTCAAAATAATTTTAATAAACTTTAACAACAAAAAGAAATTAAAATTCCAATATGTAGAGGCACAAATTAAAGTGTTGAAAACGTTTAAATTTTTTTACATTTCTCCAAAATTTCTTTCCATTTCATTCAAAATAAATGTAGATCAAAGGTTTATTTAAAAAGTATAATTTTAGTTAAAAGTTTTAAAGTTAAAAATGCAAGTATAATCTCAGCAGTGAAAAAATCATGAGATAATTTTTTCTGCTGTGAAAGTTTTAAACCAGCAATAATTTAGTTTTACTAAAGAAAACTAAGTATGGAGAAAATATTATTATTATTTTTAAATCAAAAATGTCAAACACCGTCTGTTAATATTTAAGAATAATTGATATTATTTTGATTACATTAAGGATTATTATAATTAATTGTAACAAGACAATTTTTCTTCCATTTGAAAAAAGGTTGAAAGATAAAAAGATCCCTGAAATACCTACTTTTGCAAGACTGTAACTATGGAGCAACATTAAACTTTGGGACATTCCAATTGGGATTTTCATGCTTTTTTCTTTAAGTTTAGCATACATGCTTAATAGCAAGAGGCGAGCCTTTTTATAGGTACCTGTAATATATAATTTAAAAACTTTTTTAATAAAATTAATAATTAAAAATATTAGTAAATGAGTTATGAAATATTTTTTAATTGATTAATTAACAGATGTGATTAATTTATTGACATGCTTAAGTTAATAAATACCTGAATTTTGTTCAGCATTAGCCATAATTACAGCAGTTCTGGCAGCTTCTTTTATTTGTCCCAATGATAAATATAGGTGATAAATATGCTGCAAATCCTACATAAACAAGGAAAGGGGCATAAATACTAAAAAAAAAATAATTAAAAGAACTAACATAAGTGACTTCAAACACTATAAAATGAAAATTAAATAAACTGTCATTACATACTTAACAATCACGTTTTTTTATTAACTAACAAAATAAAATAAACAAAAAAATGGCATTAATGGAGATTACTTCATATATTATTTTTCACAAATTTTATAATAAAATGAAGAATTTGTGTGTCTGTCAGTGAGTATGTGCATCTCTTATAACTCCAGAACCAGTTTTGCAACTATCCTGAAACTTAGACAATAGCTGAAAGGGGTAATTTGAGCTCTCCATCGTAAAATTAGTTTAAAAATTTCAATTAAATTACTTCAGGGGGACATTCGAAAAAGGGAATTTTCTGATTGGTTTAGCATCAGCCATTGTAGAAACATGACAAAAGGGTGGAGATGGTCTCCAAGCAGCTGAAGATACCGCTGACCAGTCAATGTGGCCTCCAGAACGACCAGGGGGCCCATTCCATGCCACGAAAATGCACCCCACACCATGACTGATAGGCCATCGGCCTGGACTGTGCCCACTTGGCATGCTGGATCCATCGCTTCGTGCGGTGTGTGCTACACACGGTGTCTCCCATCAGCATGGAACAGTTGATAACGTGATTCATCAGACGAGATCACGTTACGCCACTGTTGCAGTGTCCATCTGTGGTGATTGGTGGCAAATGCACGCCGAATTAACCGATAACGCTGGGTTAGCAGTGGCACACGTGTGGGGCGACGGCTCTCATACCCGAGCACATGCATGTTCCGACGGATTGTCCACTGAGACACGTCTCTATCACGGCCAGTGTTGAATTCAGCCGTGATTTGTTGCACATTTGCTCTCCTATCTCGAGTTGCCACTCGTCTCAGGTTTCTCCTGTCTCGGTCATTTAGGGCCTGTGGACGGCCGGTATGGTGTCTCTTGTGGACTGTGACACCCTCATTCACCCATTCTCGGTAAACTCTCGACACGGTTGACCTTGGGAAGCCGAATTCCTGAACCACTTCACAAATGAAATGTCCCATGCGTCGGGCACCAACAACCATGCCGCGTTCGAATGCCGTCAACTCACGCCGACGTTGCATTTTACCTGATCACTCACACAGCCACTTCAAGCAATGTCTAACACACAACTGAGATCGCCGCGGAGGCCACCAGGTGGCGTTGATCACACGTGCTGTCCATCCACAAATCAGAGCCCTGCTATCCCATGAGTTTTGCTCAGTCAGTGTATATTTGGTACCTATAAAATTGCATCAATACAGTGTAGTTTTATAATAGATATTGTGGAAATAGAATTTTTACCCTCTCCCCTGAAAGTGATAAGTACTGAAGAAAATTGCTTGATTGTGATAAATTTTCACTATTAACAGTTGGCCAAGAGCAACTGCATCATGTCAAATGATACTCTACGCAGTTAATCTTTATTTTGATAGGATGAACTACTAAAATTTAAAAACAGGTTTCACTCAATCTAATAGTGCAAATACTGAAGAAGGGAAACAAAAAATGATAAATAAAATTGGAATTATTTTCGCTTTATTAATTGTGTTGGTGTATGTCTTTCAATTTTGTTGAAGATTGAAAATTTATTTAGTATTAATTTATAATTTTTTTTTTCATCATGTAATTCAGCTAGCATTTATATTAAACAACATATTCTTTAAATTTAGAACTAAACATTTAATAATTATTTAAGAAAAAGAGGAATGAGGAAGTAATTATTCATTAAGTTGCCTCACGTCCCTTACATAAGACATTGTTTATTCAGATTAAGTATTTGGCCTAGGGCACAGTGTATATTAAGTACTAGCTTTGAGTAACCCTTTTAAATTGTTTAAAGAACAACTTAAGAAAATTAATTATCTAACATAAAAATCGATGAATTTATATTATTACTAGGTGAAAAGTTTGGTACCTTTACTGTTCCATCTGTTTCTCCCATGATGTGACTAACAAGTTGTTTGGTTATTTGCTCATCTTTAGCTTTTCCAGCTACTTGGATAGCCAGATTAATAGCTTCATCTTCATCTTGTCCTGAAACTTCCAGCAAAAGTTTCACAGCCTAAAAGAAAAGGAAGAGATAAAGGATAAATGTATAATGCATAACCTAACATTCCTTTTTTTTAAGAAAAAACAAACAAATAAAATTTAAGAATAAAAATATTAGAAATATTACTTTTTTAAAACCATAATTAGTGAAGCATAAAAATGTCAATGGAAAATGTGTTTTTAAAATATTAAACACAAACCATACTATGAGAGTCACTAGAAACAAAATTAGGAAAAATTAAAAAAAAAGAAGATTTTTAGGTAATTTTAAGTAAGTATAAACTTTAATGAACAAAATATAAAAAAATTTCGTGATTAAAAACTTAAAAATTTTTTTTGTCATTAACGAATGCAAATTAAATTTCAAAAAAATTATCCAATTTTCCATACAGTATATTTAGGATGGTTTTAATTAACAAAAATATAGAGAGAGATTCAAAATTAAACAAAATTTACAGTTACAAACCAATAAATTAAAGAATTTGTCAAAATATGTCATTTTGTCACACATGAAAACAAAAACTTAGAAAAAAATACTTTTGAATACTTTGTTGTTTGCTTACATTCTACTGGCGAATTAAAAATGTTTCAGAAAAGATTTTCAAAAATAAACAAACCTTTTTAAATCGCTGAGCCAGCATAAAGTACTTTCCAGCTTTAAGGAAATTCCTCTTTTCTTCAAAGTGAACAGCAATATTTATGAAGTCAGTGGGGTCTCTATTTTCTCCAATAGCTTCAGCATATACATCCATGTTATTTGTTTCCTGAGCAACTTGCAAGGCTTCTTTCAAACAGTTTGATATCACAAGGAACTTGATTGCTGATCCACTATCATTATGCTTTTGAAAGAACCTAAAAACAATTGCTGAATTATGAACTTAAATATTTTAACTCTAATAAAATGAGACATTTTTAGATAAAGAGAAACTTTTTGTTTAGATTATTTATTTTTATTAGTAAATAATTTAAACAATATATTACTACTAGGGGACTAAGCCAACTAGTAGCACTCACTAACAATGATGATTGCTTCGTAAAAATTATTCAGAGAAAGAAATTTCCCGACTTTTCTAGGTACATCAGATCCATTTCAATGAAAATCCACACCATATTTTATCCATACATGCAATTTTTCATCAGAAAACTTTGATTTTTTTTTATTTGTGATGTCAAATATTAGATTGTATGAGCAAACACATATAATAGAATGAGAATGGAAACGTTTCTTCAAAAACATTTAATTTTTTAAAATAATTGTAATGGATTTTAGAATTATTTAACTTGAATCTAAATAACTGTTACTCACAATTCTAAGGCTGCTATTTTCCAGGTATGATATAGGAATTTTCCAGCTTTTTTGTAAAAAATTGAGACTATTCCCTGTTTTTGAAATTTAAAATAAAATACAAGCACTTTAAAAAATTCTGTTCGTTTATGATTGTGCTCCCACTTTCCACATCCAATATTTAATTCTTCAAATTAAATGTTTAAATTCTTTAAATTAAATATGCTGTTATTTATAACAAATTTGATAGAGCAACTTTCATAAATACATGATACTTAAGTATCTAACTATAAAGTATACATTTTAACAAGGATTTAACCTTAGTTTCATTAAAACTTATCCAAGAAAAAAACGATTTCCATAACAAAAGAAAATTCTTGATACTTCAAACAGTAATATATAAAATAATATTTACATTGCAACCATTCTAGCACCTTCAACCGAGTTTGTAGTTTTCACAATTCGCACAGCAGAATCAGGATCTTTTAAATTATCTAAGTATATTCTGGAATATAAAAATAAAACGTTGAATAAAATGAAAGTTAATTTATTTGAAGGAAAAAAAAATCTGAGAAAAATACCTTATAGCATCAGCATATTCAAATGCATTTTCAAAAGCACGGGCGGCTTCTGCATAATTTCCTTCTGCATCTTGAGCTTTAGCGTATTGGGCGTGGATTTTAGGCGAGGACACAGAAGGTAAAAGCTCCTTTACTTTTTTCCTAAATTAAAAAAAAATCCATAAAATTCTTCAATTCTTTTAAAATATGAAAGTTTTAATTACCTATTTCATACATACCAATTCCTTTGTTTTATGTACAGAGTAGCAGCATTGTCGATACAGCCTCCTTTTTCATACAGTGAAGCAGCATCAGATGTAAGCTGAATGTAATAAAAAACACTATACAGTTTGAAATATTTACACTCGTAAATGATTATTAGTGTTATTTCATTAAAAAAAATTATATATGTATTATTCGCATTAAGTGGGTTTGTTTTTTTCTCAATCTGTTATCATATGAATATTCAGAAAATTTTCCTAAAGCAATAAATTTTTATAAAGCATTTATTTCAGGTGCATTCAATTAAAAATAGTGAAGGAGCTGAAATAATATAATGAAGCTATAAGCAGTAAAAACAGGGTGCGTAGCTAAATTTTTCAACAAAAATAAGCACTTTTTAAGTACTTTTTAAGCACTGAAAAATTATTTTTAAGTACTATATACATTAACAAAATGCAAAATAATTTTCAAAGACTTCACATAATCATGATAAAATAACCAGTTTCTAGCAAAGAAGTCTTTTTCTTGATTATATTAGCCATTATAAAATGACCTAGAGATTTTTCGGTTTGATATGAGAGGGTGGAAAATGAAGCCTCAAATTGAGAATATCTTGCAAAATGCAGCAGAGTTGCACATGAGAGTGCAATAATCTCACCGAACCCAGCTCAGTACTGCAGACTTGCAAGTATTTCATCAAACATGTAAGTAGCTTTCATACGCTATGACCAACGGTACGCCGAAATCGATTGTGGTTGAAGGAATTGTGAAAACGTTGAACAATTTCACATGGTATAGAAAAAAAATCCATGTTGGAAAAAGGAAAATTAAGTACTTTTTAAAAACACCCAATGAAAAAAAGCACCTTTAACGGCTTTTAAAAAACGAAAATAAGCACCTTTAAGTACTTTTTAAAAATGCTACGCACCATGAAAAAGCTGAATAGGCAAGTTATTTCAATGAATACACAATTCCTGTAAAATATAACTTTAAAAATCAAGCACTATGATTTTATTGCTGGCTATAGTCACCAAAATTAAAAAAATTTTCTGTTAAAAAAATAACAAATTAGCTCAGTGAAATTTGAGAAAATATAGGCATCATCATAAACATGTTCTTAAGAATTGAATTAGGTTTGTTGTAGAGTTTACTGGAATTGATTCCAGGATTGGCTACACAACACTAAACTTTTATATTATATCAAGGACAATGGAAACAAATAGTGCTATTAGCAAATTCTAGTTTTATGTGAAAAAAATAGAAAAGATAGCTGGAATGATTTTTGCAAAATATAGTATTAAAGTTCTACAGTTCTTGCTTGCTCATACTAAAATGTTTGATGAGAATTATATAATGAGTTACGAGTTTCAGTTTGAAAACAAATTTTCCCATAGAATTTGCAGATAAATATTAATTGATTGATCTCATTTTCATTAAAAACTTTTTTTAAAGAAAATTATGGAACATAAGCTCAGCTCAATTATTAAGTCAGTAATCGTTACATTTTTAATTTAATGATAAAAACAAAAATAAATTCTAATCAAGTTGAAAGTTAAGTCACTAGGAGGGGAACCAAGACTGTTCCTTACAGGCCAAAACCAACATAAATTTTTTTTCACAAAACAAATCATAGCCTAATTTACAGAGTATCTGATCTCAAATAGTTTCTCTTTTGTTGCTACATTTTAAAATTAACGTGAATAGATTTTACAAAGTAATAATTCAAAGAAACACAAAACTGTAGTAAATAAAATTTTACATTTCAATTGCAATTAACTATTTAATATTTGCACAAAATATGTATAATAAGTTACATACTTGACACCACACCACAGACATCTACCTCTCTTACTGACTACATTAAAAATCAAAATTTGCACTAATTTCAAAACTACACATGTGTGTGTTATGAGCTGGCTAGAGTGCTAATGAGAGTAATTATACTCAAAATGCTTTCCAGTACAGAAGATAGAAAGATTGGAAAAATCATGAAATAGCTTCAAAACCACAAAAAATATATTAAAAATTTTTATAAGGGAGGAAGAAATTACCATCTAAATAATGTCATTGTTAGCTAAGCCTTGGTTCTTGAGACAAACTGGAGCAGTTAGAGTGGTCCAGACACTATTTTATTATATTGAAAATTTTAGACACTATTTTATTATGTTAAAGTATTTAATGAGGTGTACTCATAGTGATTTTAAAAACAATGCATTATTTACTTAAAAAAAAGTTTAAAACTGAGTGTTAATTGCTATTGATAGAAGTTTTTTCATGAACTAATATTTCAACCCATTAGTTTCATTTTTAGTAAAGAAACAATGCTTGCTGAAACTAATCCTTGACTAAACAAAACAATGTGAAGAATTTCAAATTAACCAAAAAATCTATAAAAAAGTACATTATATAGTTGCATAATAAGAATTAGTAAAATTCAAAAATGGCAAAATGCTTATTTTATTGTAAAAATTTTTACAAGTTCTTTAAGAAATATAAGAAATCTAATGAAAAATAAACTGATAGTTCTTTAATAATTATAAAACAAAATTTTATTAGTATTATTTTATTGAATTATAAATTATAACCAAAGGTTAAAAAAAATTTCTCACTTTCATTTCTTCCAAGATGTTGGCACACTCTTGATATAAAACTGGATCATCAATTTCTTCTGCTATTGCAATACCTCTGAAGAATAGAAATTTATTAAGTCTTTTTGGAATGAATTATAAATATTTTTAGAAATATTTTAACACTGAATGACTAAAACTTAAACTTATGGAAATACATAGACTAGTACACATAAAACAATTATTGAATTAGACATTATGCATCTTAAAATGAAAATTTGAAACTGCACATTAAAATTACTAATTTTCTTTTGTAAATACAATATCTTACAAGAAATATGCTCTTGTTTAAGAACAAAAAATAAATAAAAGAATTAATTTGAGTACACAAACAATATTGAAGTTAAATATTTTATAGTTAAAAGAGTCACTAATAGGTAGTAATAATTACAAAATAGAGGAACTACTTATGACTATTATATACTGTTTACTTTACAATAAATTATTCAGTGTTACCTTGAATAATTTTTAATTCGATAAATAATTTGANACAAGCGATTAATACGATATCACTTTTCCATAACATCCTTTTCCCATTCCCCCTCCTCCGAAATTAGTAATACATTCGCAAAGCAAACACTTTCAAGGCCATTTTACTGCATTCTGAAGTAGGGGGTGTAGTTCTATTTATAGCAGCGCAATGCAAAGCATCGTACTTCGGGAAAGCGTATATATACGCCTGCGGCAGTTAACACATCGTCTGGCCGAGACGTATATATACGCCCGCGGCAGTTAAGGGGTTAAGAAAACTCTTAATTTTTACAACACATTATTATATTTTTTTTTGCAAGGATAAATTGAATAAGACTTTAAAAGCACTGTTGTAAGCTATATTGAAGAAACAGATCTTTTTTATAAAAACACATTTATTTGACAACCACACATAAAATAAACAAAATTAAAATACCTGTAATGGGTTAGTATAAACCTTAAATGCAAAAACAAAAACCAAAAATTATCTCATCAAAAATCAACAACTAACTAACAAAACAGATGTTCCATAAGTTGTCTCCTGCTTTTATTTTTAATTTATCTTGTTCTATTTTTTTATTCATGCTTTTGTTAACCAGATATTTTTAAACTTTATACTGTATTCAATGAAAAAAAAATTAAAATATATGATTAATACTTTTTTTAATTATATATGAGCGTTTGTTCCAGCCATCTTTCCGAATTTTCTGTTAGAGGCTTTCCAATATCAAAAGCCACTGCGCTCAGTTCTTGGAAGGTCAAAATCAAATACACAAATCTATCTCTAATGCTGTATACATGTTGCATACTAAATATATTTATTGATCAATCTATCTGTATTTACAAAGTGCCAAAACCCCATAAAGAATTGAATATATTGCATTAATATTTCATCCCCTTGTAGGAATTTTGAACCTAACTCAGAAGACAAGAACAAGTATCAAAACAACCTCGACCTAATAGATCAATTATTGGAAAAAAAATCACTAAATAATATACATAATATACTTGAATTAGTTCTGATGAATAAACACCACATTTGTGATACATGAGAGGATAACCATGAGATATCAAGCCCCTAATTTAAGAACCATGGTACTCAAATTTATAATCTGTTTTCCCATGGAGGTATTTTATATTTACTAAGGCCAGGTTCAGCATATGAGTCTATAGTTAGAATATGAAATTTAATCGTTTGTGTGTTCAATTTAACATGGAAATAAGTCAACTGCATGTTGAACAGAAAACATAAAGATTGATATACTAAAAAAATAATTGTTTTCACAAAATCCTATAAAATACAATATTTTTGGTTTAAGAAGTTCGCATTGATAACAATAAATCCAAACGTGCTAATTAATATCAATAAATTATAAAAATCTGTTAAAATCGCAGAAAAAGAAAAGTTACCTTCTATAATCACTAGAGCGAATAGACGTTCGAGCAATGCCAGCTTTGCAAACTAAAGTTTGATGACTGACCTAGAAAAAATAATTTTAGGATCAAAAATACTAAATTCAGTACATGCATTATAATCAGAATACTACAATTATACGAACCAAATAGTCATCATCTGAATTAATCTGGAGTCCTTTTTCATAATGATGCAAAGCATTTGTAATATCACCCCTAAAAATTAAATTCAACTTTCAGTGTACAAAGATTTTTTTAATTAAAAGTCTAAATAAAAAATTTCATAATAAAAGAGTGAATAATAACTTAAAATTTTCAAAATTTATTTAACTGTTTAATTTTTTATATCCTCATAAAACTGAGTAAGTTTATATTCCTGTATCCTCTGGCCGGGCAAGGATGACTCAGCCTTTCATCCCTTCAGTGGGTCGATAAATGAGTACCAAGCATGCTTGGGAACTAAACACTGGGGGTTTCGCGTTCGGCTGACCACCTAACCGGAACATCTGCCCCTGCACCCCAGAGCCCGAAGGTCAAGAAAACTGAGATGGGCACAGTAGGCCTTGGCCCTCTATGGGCTCTCACGCCGCTGAGTTTAGTTTTAGTTTATATTCCTGTATGACATAAATTTATTTGTAATATTAAATTTATTGTAATTACATATACTATGAAAAAAATTAAAAAAAAAACTATAGTTAAAAGAAAAGAAATGGCTACAATATTAATATTGTTTCGAAATCTAGATGCATAAAAACTTTAATTTTTATAATAAATATAGATAACCATTAACTCATAACATTTGTAGACTTCACTCTTTGTAACTAAACATTCATCTAACTGAATTTTGCCAGGTTAGGAAATTCAAGACACTACTGTAAAATTTTAACATCTTAAAAGACTTCAAATAGTNTTCCCTAAGGACAGACTTCCCTTTAAATGTTTTTAATTTACAGGGTAAGAGTAGACTAAATAGTTACAGAGTAACATCAATTTAAGTTGAGTTTTTAAGCAATAATGGAATTTTTTATTGCAATTGAAAATTTACATTTTATGAATAATAAAATGTATGAACACATAAAAAAATTAACATAGAATATGCAATGTAACACATGCAAATCATGTAACACAAAAAAAACTTTAAATGAAATACAGTAAGAAGAGACTGACGTAAATTCCAATTGCTCAGCATATTCTTTAGATATTAAAGGCACCTCCACTGGATTCAAAGTAACAGCCAACTTTAAGGCAGATTCCCACTGGAAAAGATTCTTTCTCATTTCTAAAGCAGCAGACGGTTTGGAAGACATTAAATATAAGCTTTGGGCCAGTTCATAATTTTTGAAGAAAAACTCAGCAATGTGACCAGACAGAAGCTTTGTGTCTTCCACTTCCTGAAAAACAAACTCAAGCATGTACAACTCACACAGGATACATATAAAAAAATATGTATTATAAAGCAAACTCTTGATTACCACCAGTGGTTTATGATGTGCCATACTAACTTGGATCATTAACATAAGCATTGCATTATGGAATAAGAAGTTAAATAGCAATACATTTTTTTCAAAAATATCAAATGTTGGACACACTAATAAAAACAATAATTAAGCAACATGCTTATGGATAATAATTTAGAGGATAAATGATTTGTTTGTTGTCATATAAGTTATGAAAGGTGCCTCAAAATTGATGCAAAAAGTAATTTTTTGTAGAAAACACAAGTTTTTAATTAAAAATAGTGAATTTGTTTATTGATTCCTAAATAAACAAATATAAAGTATACAATTTAAACTAAAATATAAAAAATAAATAAGCAAAATGTACAATATAGCGTTATGAATATAATAGTATAACTGGTGTAGTATAACATTAGTAACATATGTAGTATAACATTGGTTATAGTACTATTCCACACATATATTACTGCTTCGTTGACACAAACTCTTCTGAAAAAATTTCTATCAACATTTCGCATAAATATGTCTAAATTTTAATGATAAAACTCTATATTTCCTTCTTAAAGGCCTGGGAGATTATTGATTTTTTGACAAAAGCCTTAGACTTTTTTCAGAAAAAAGAAAAGAAAAGGTCCAATGCCAGTAAATTGCAAGATTTGATTTCTAAGATGGAAAATCGCATCATTACGGAATGACTCAATAGTTAAAATATATTGATTTTTTGGGTAGCGCAAAACTTTTAGTAACTCTGAACTGTCAGGTGTCACACCATATCAAAATTTTTTATTATTAACATTTTACTGCACAAATTGAGTATAATTCAAACCTTATGATTTTAAGACATAATTAACAAGAAATTTAAAATATTTTTATATAAATAGCACTATCATGAACAATGAAACATCATACCGTTTTTCACTATAAATAAAATAAGTGGAAATAAAAATTAATACATTAAATATTAAAATTAAAATAAAATATAACAGAAGAAATCTTACCTTTATTTCATCTAATACGAAAACTTTACTGCTATTCCCAAGTTTTTGAAATATCCTAGCAGCTATTAAAACAAAGCATTATATTTAAACTAACCATAGATAATGTAATAAGATAATAAAACTTTCTGTTACTGACAGTTATTTTTACTATTAAAATTAACATTCTAAAAATAATATTTTTACAATTCAATCAATGCAAATATAAATGTGAATTTCAGAAATTTATAGTATTAATACATAACTAAATTTGAAATTGAACCGAACCTAAACTTAATTTAAAAGAATTAGGTAGCTTAAACTTATCTTAGAAAAAATACTTTCACTAATTAAACTTATTAGCAACTAATTTTCTTAATAAAATTTTTTTTTGATTTCAGATATTAAAATTTTTCAAATTTAAAACTAAAAATCTCTGCAAACTAATTATTTTAGCAAGATTTATTACATAAATTGTTTCATATAGTTGAATGATTTAGTTTACAGTATTGAACACTTGATGTAGTTACAAAATTTACAGTTAATCACTTACTTCAAAACTATTCAAAATTTTCAGTAAAATAAGAATAAATAAGGAAACGAAATTGTTTCAACCTTTTTCAACTTCTAGATTGTACAAGGCTATATTGGCTAATTCATTCCAATGTTTGTCGGACTTCAGCATTGAAGCTAAAGTATAAGCTTGATCAAACCTTAAAAAAAGAAGCGTCTAAATACTTTATTTTCTGTACATGATATGAAAACTTTAGATTGAATAATTCAGCTGAAGAACTTAGTAGAAGAAACCTGCTCACTGTACAAACATTTTGTAAGCAACCTCTAGATTTCTTCTACTAAGCTCGTCAATTCAAAATAACTTCACAAACCTTTTTAACTTCAGTGCTGATTGAAAAATGCTTTCAACCTGCAATTATAAAACATATTTAATTAAAATAATCTATTTCTGTAACTTAAAATAGATAATTTTGAAATATACAATAAATCATAACTCCCATAAAAAAGGGGCAAAGTAAAAGTACAAAGTAAAAGTTTTTTAAGTTTTCAAGGTCATATAATAATTTAAAAAATATTTTGCACACATTGTACGACTACAAACCATATTTTTTAATAGAAATAATCTAATTAGGGAACCTAAACATTTTATTTTCAAGTATACACGAAATATAAATGATAATCTTATTAAATCTTCAATTCTTTTCATTAGAAATTTTCAAGTGAATTTTTTTAAATTTTTTAAAGATTATCTAATGATTTAAATAAAATTTAAAATTTGATTCAATTTTAATGTTTTACAGTGATTGTTCTTTTGAAAATAACAAAATATATTTGATTCAAAGTGCTTAAAAATCAATAATATTAAATCATTTTGTCTTTGACTTGTCTAGTACTCTAATAAGCTTAGTTCATTAAATTTTCAAGGACATTGATTAAGACTATTTTAAGAAAAAGTATTTTCCTTATAACAGAAATTTTTTTCTTCTTATTTTTTATTATTTTCTTTAAAATGATAATTTTCATCAATTTAAAATTATTAACTTATTGAAGGAAATTTTAAAACAATGGTGGTCGGTACAATGGAAAGAAAAAATATTTTCGTAATTCATTACCAAATTTGCTAATAGCAATCCCTTCCATTAACGGAAATCATACTTTATCTCAAATTTTTAAATGACTGAATTGGTAAGAAATTTTTCTAAATAATTTTTATATATTTATACAGAAAATGTTTACTCATTTTAAAAAAAATTATAATAATAATTTTAAAAATATAACAATATATGTATATAAGATAATAAATTATTTACAAATCTTAACACCTTAAATTCTTAAGTAGGAAAAATTTATTCAACATAGAAAAGGTAACAATGTCTTTTTATTTTGACGATTTCTAATAATTTAAATCCAAATTTTGACTCATATATTACTTAATTTTAACGTTTTCTGTTTTTGAAAATTATTTTTACAGCTAAGCTTACATTGCATTCAAATATGTAGAAATACATATCAGTGTTTGACTCATGAGTCAGAGGTTTGTTCTAAGCTAAGCATTTTAAACTTAACTTGACTTGAGATAATCTAAAAATCCAAAAATAATAATCATTCAATAACTTTTTTTTTTAAATTTCTTTTATTTATTAGATAAATAATTTTTTTTAATTTCTGTTGGTTATTGCAAGATTATTCAAGATAACATTTGATGAGTGTATTTTTCAATCACTTTACACCATTATTTAAAAAATAAATTTCAAATGTTAATGGTGCAAATTGGATCACAAAATGATTATAAAAGAAATAAACACATCTAAAGCACCTTTAATATCAATTTTATTCTACCAGGTTTCCCAGAAAATAGCAATGCGTTTCTTTAGAATTTATTGAGAGTCACATTCCCTAAGGACAGACTTCCCTTTAATATAATAAATTTAAAAAATAAATAAAAAAAGCCCCTTTTAAAAATATATCTATCTAGTGCAAATACATTCAGTATTGCACTGTTTGAAAAAGAATCTAAAACAGAATTGAAATCAATTAAAAAAAAATTATTAAACATACATTACAGAAAATAAAGTGAAAGAAGATCAAAATTAGCAAATTGTCAAGGACAAAAATTATAATTTGTAGCTTTACTTTTCTTGGCGTGTAATTATATTTTCATCTCTAAATTCTTTTTTCACACATTTCTTAAAACTATTTGTCTTATTATTAATTATGTATTATTAATAATATAATCTCATAAATCTTCAACATTGCTTACTTGGATTGGATCATGCCCATAATGATATGCATCCAAATGATGTCCAGGTACCGGCATAGCAGATGTTTTACCAGTTGGAGTCAAAGATATCAATTCATCTTCTACAAACAGAGCTGGCATCAAATCATTTCTTGCAAAAGAATTTAAATGCTCAACTTTACTCCCTGAAAATAAATTTTTTCCTAAAATATTAGATTCAAAAATATCTGTGCATTAAATATTTATAATAATATATACATAATCTACATTTCCCACTATTGTTAGTTTTAAGGAAATATTTTACACAAACGTTTAACAAAGAAATGCATTAAAAAACCACAGCAATGTGTAAAATAAGTGAGTGAGAGAGAAATATGTAAACAACAAAAAATTTAGTAATATAAGAAAATAACTCACTTTATTAGAAATTAAATTTAAATACATTATATTTTATACATGAGTGATAAAATATTGTAAATGTTTACTTGTTGCTCTATGAAAACAATATTTCCAAACAATGTAGCAGCATTGGAAAATTTTAAACATCAACAAAATTATAAATACAGATTAAAATGCTGCAGTCAAAGCTTTAAAAAAAAGATGCCAAGCTAAAAAGCATTTCTAGAAGGGTGTAATTTTTTTTCTCATTGAAGTTTTAAAATTAAAAATAAAAATTGCATTTTTTTTTCAGTTCTAATACATTTTTCATAACTGAATATTTAAAAATGATCACAGTAACTTAACATATAAAACACACTTCTAAATAATAAAAAAAATAAAGCATTCAATGGAATACAAATGATGATGTAAGAGAAGAGGAAGTTATGTTGCATTCTTAATTTGCCATTTTCCCTTCAGAGACAGTCGTGCCTTGTTCGCTCGCTGAGTCAGGGGCTTGCACAACCTTCCTCAGGATGATGTATTACGGCATCAGAAGAGCCTCATCATGCTGTTAATATGATCCTTCCTCCTTCGTGTCACAAGTATAGGGGACTGCAGGACTTCTGAGATGTTGTTAACTGATAAACGTTTTTCTGACTGAAATTCACGATGTTGTGGTCTTTCGACCCGGATAAAGTGAAAACTCAACGTAAATTATCAGAAAAGAATTGTTGAAGTGAATTGACTGAAGAATGTGATTTTTGTGGCAGTATTCGGTAGTAGCATTTAGACTTGCTGACACTTGTGAACCCATTCATTCATAGCAATTACTGCAAGTAGGGGTCACTCCTGAAGCTAAGCTTTGCTGTCAGTCTACAGGTTCAAGTAAGTAGTGGCATCTAGTGATGCTAACTTCTCTATTGTGAAAAATAATCACTTAAACTGCGAAATGTTTTTTTAAACTAAGTACAGCACTTTTTCTTCATCATCCCTAGGCTTTTCCAAACCTTCAATTTGTCGTCTGGACTTTTACTGAGCAATATGCTCACTTCTTCTTACTATCATTTCATTTGATGTTACCTCAAAGACTTCTACACCTCAAGTTCTTGAATTTCATGATGAATGGGTAAAGGGCTACAATGGCTAAAAGCAAAGCAAACCTTTATGTCTAAGTCCATGTTGCATAAGGCCAAAACAGAAAAAAAAACACAACACATGGAAGTAAAGATATTTAGAGAATACAACTGTTAGATGCTATTAATAAGCATCATTCTTAACAACAAGTTTGACAAAATGCAGAAAGAATGCTAACAAAGTGAATGAATGAAAGAGAGATAAATTTTTGCATAGCATTTAAAGTATTGAAACAACTATACAATGCAACTATTTTCATTTGTGATACTCTGTTTGTTCTTTCTGTTTTGATTCAAATGCGATCAGAAAAAAAATTAGAAAATCACTTACCATCTAAACTATCACAGATGTAAAGATAAGTGTTAGCTCTCTCTTCGTCAAAGGCAATAAAAATGCCCTGAAAAAAAGTAATTAAACAATGGGGTTTTTTAAATCTAAAACAAAGGAACCTAAAAAATAAGAAGAAAAAAAGAATTTAATAAAATTTACCTTATAAATTGTACACTGGTTCCACAGAATTTTAGAAACATTTGAAGAAAATTTAGGTACATTCAATAAATTACTCTCCATCTGCAAAATAAAACAGAATCACTAAACACTGTAAGATTTTTATTTTAAAAAAAAGGTATAAAAATTTTTTTTTCCTAGAAAATTTGACAAATTAACATTAAGAGCTATCACAAATAGCTACACATGTGAAAATACTTCTTTTTCTAACAGCTCCCCTGATTATCCAGAGTAAACTCGGGTATGTATCTTTGGGTAGTGAGTTCAAACCTGACAGCCGACAAAACAATCAACACTAATACAGTATGTATCAGCAGAAAAGCACACGTTAAATTTGTCTTGGCTGAAAGCCCTCTTGTTGGTTGTGGTGTAGAAGTTTGAAGAGAGAGGTACCAGTTCAGGCGATGAGTATGTCATCTGACCAGAGTTAAAATTACTTGGCATTCCTATCACGGCTGTAAAAAGATAGAGCCCTAAAGATGGGGTAAGGTGATTGGCCATGTATGGGTAATGTATGCGTGACTCATTTCACAATAAAGATACAATAAGATTTATCAGAATGAGTATTCAAGCAACAAAACATAATAATTGAGAGGACAAGTGTAAGATAAATCTAAGTTCAGATTTACAAATTGTTGTTGAAAATTAAAAGAAATTTTTAAAATAGTTTCATGCAGTTTTCCCCATTCTATCACATGGGAGAGGACTTTTATTATATTTGTATATGGTTATTGCACTCATAAAAGCTACAGGCCATCAAAAAAATTGTAGTGTTAACTGTAATTTGCATTAACAACCATAACAGTAAACAATAGGACTTTTTATACTGAACTGCAATTCTTGTTCCTAGTTTCTCTTAATAAAACAACTTCAATTTCTTCATACTCAATAGTTCCCTTCCGATTTCTTGCATGCTTGAACAAACTGAGTGCATAAACCATATTAACTGAAATTTATTTTAACCAATAAAGCAGTAAAAAGAAGGGCTTTTTACACCTTATACATTTTATGTACTAAATAACTGAACGAAACGTTTGTTTAAAAGTAGTAAAAGTTTAGAAAATTTTATTAAGAGTCTGAGCCCGCCCAAAATCCTTTTTAATAAACAAGCCAGAGTTCGCTTTGAGCCCCGACTGATCTCAAATGTGCACTAAGATATTCTAATTCAGTTTTAAAATTACATTTACAAACTTAAAGTTTAAGTTGAATATCTTACTGTCACAAATACCTTTTTGAATTGAATTGAACAAACAATAATGTTCCCTAATAAGATTCACCAAGTTCAGTGATTCTACACATAATATCGTCCCGCAGTGGACTGATCGTTAAGACACGGTTCCCAGTAGAACACCAAAGTCAAGCCTCACTGGCTACGGTCAGTGTGAGGGCGAGTCAACACTTGAATCAGTCTATGAAGGGACAAAGGGTGTGTGGTATTGGTCTCATTAAATTGTTCAACCGCAAAGTGCTCAACTTCTTGCGTAGGTCGTCAGGCTACCGAAGCGGAGGTGCCATCCTCTCTGCACAGGATCAAAATTGTGATGGTATATCTTCGGATCATCCTCAGGGGTGTTTCCCAAACCATTGCCAATAGCCCATTGTGTAGCTTTAGTGTGATGTAAATAAACAACAACAAATATACATAATATCAACAAGCATTACTCCATAATCATATCATAAAATATAAAATAAAATTATTAAATTTAAATATTACAAATGGACAAAAATATTAAATATAATAAAAGTTACAGGATTGTAAATGTAGGCAGAATTCTTTGAATCTGTTATAAGGTAACGAGTTCCTGAAAAGTCAGGATAGAGTTCTTTAACGCCTGTGTTTTGAGGATGCTGTACTGACACACAAAACTCCCATTCCATGAGTGAAAAGAGATGGATTAAACCAGTCTAAAAAAAAAAAAAAGGAAAAATCAGATTAATTTAAAGAGTCACAGAACCTTAGAAGTAAAAAAAAAATGTCTTATAAAAGTTAAATGATTGTTTTCATCATCTAATTGTTATGACACTGAGTGAATTACAGGGTTCTTGCTCAGTTTGTTAATAAAATTCTCCAAGTTTTGCAAGAAAATTTTGACAAAATTTCAGGTTATATTTTAGATATGCGGGGCAATATTTCATCAGAAATATAACATATTCAAAAATGTGATGAAACTATATATTATATTTTGTAACAAACAAAAGTTTACTGGGTGAAGGTTTAACATGCATACTTTATAATACCTTAACACACAAATTATTGATCGGAAAATTTCGTACAAGACTTGGAAAAGTTTATAAAATTCAATATAATACAGTTTACTAATGGAGTCACATCAGTAATATAGCAATCCTCTATCTTACGTAAAATTAAAAATCAAAATTAATTTTTTAAAAAAACTTATAGAACTGCAAATATTTAAGAAACAATTTGAAACAAAAAATTATCGAAGAAAGATTGTTGTGTACAAAATAATATTCAAATTTAAAATTTAAGCCTACTGCAGAGAATGTTTATAACAACTAATAGTATTAGATGCTGGACTCAGCACGTAAGCGATAGTTACTTGCTTAATGACTTCTTAATTTTGAGACTCATCGCATGATGGTGGCAAAGTGCCACCTTTATTTTCCAGGCAAGCTGGTATCTTTCAATCTGAAGTTAGGTAGTCAATTTGAAGCTAGGTCTTCACCGAGATAGAACACAGGCAATGACAGTACAGCGCTTTAACCACTACCATTAAGAGGCCATTCCTCTCTCAACTGAATTCAACTGGGAAAAGGGGCGGAGGGGAAATTCTAAATATGCTTTTAATCCTTTTCATTTAACTTACACAAATAAACTGATGATGAATTACTTGATATGGCAGTATTTTTTGTTACATGTAAAATAAAAGACCATCAGCCAAGCAGAATTTGATATAGAAAAAGAGCAGTATTTTAGATTCCCTATCAATCTTGTTTCACGAAATTATGCCAATACTATTCTGCAATTAACAATTTTTTTAAAGATATCTAAACAGTTATTAGTTTTCAGATTTTTGATAGGCATTTTTATTTTTATACAATTAACGGTAAAGAAAATTTTGAGCGTCAACCAAATCGCTTTATAATAATTTAAACTGGAATAAGATTATATTTAAAATATATGATGGTATTCATGATAATTCCAGTGCCTCTTAAAAAAATGATGTTGAAAAATTAGAATAGTTCTTCAATAAAAGGAAGGTGTTTTTGAATGAATTTGGTCTCTATCTAGTTTTGCTATTCTCCTGTATCTCCACATAGGTTGGGTACATCTCAGTGCAGAGAAAGTAATTGACTGAAGATCTTGTTTTTTTTTATGATACGACCTCTCATCTTTTTCTGGGAATTTATTGCCTTTTAAACAGGGACAGCATCACCACATGATAAAAATAATTTTTTTAGTTACGATAGCAGAAATAGTTTTACGGTGGACTTTGACAGAAGTCTCCATGAGCTATGGATTGTTTACTCCCCTCTACTCTTTGACCTGGTTGCGAGAGATTTTTAAGTAGTGAAATACCTTAAATACTATCATTAATTTCAAACTAAATAAATATCATAATTAATATTTTTTAAATCAAACCAAACTTTATCCAACATTTCTAATTTAAGTTAATGGTATAAAATTTAATTGGAAATGTTTGGGAAAAAATGATAATAAAATAGTATTAGTCCAAATGCTATTGAAAGTTAAATTAAAAAAAAAAAAAACTTACATCTGTTCCAAATGCAAGAAAATCATTAGTCAATGCATGGCAGGTAATAACAGTATTTCTTTGGTCTGGATCTGGAAAAATTCTTGATTCCCTCTCCATGCATGAAACATTTGGTTCATCTATCTATTTAAATATATGACCAGATTATTATTGAGTTCTGAATTACAATCAGGCTTTGAACAATTCATTTACAGTTTAAAAAGTTTTGAAATCAGTTGAAATTTAGATTTGAAAGGGAAAAAGAATTATTTACTTTTTTTCCTCCTTCAGCAGGCAATTTTATAACACATTTTTGGTCATCTCATCTACTACCGAGGCATTATATAAACAAATTTAACCAATTTTTAAAATTATAATGTAATTAATCTTTTTTGACTTTTAAAAATATTAAATTGTTCAAGCAGATTTTGTTTTAATGATCATAAGAATTTCTGATCATGATCTCTATATGATGACAACTCCAAGAAAATGAAAAAATAGTATAAGAGTTTACATCTGACTCCTCTCTTTAATATCAAAATTTTAGTTAATTATTTGCCTTATAATAATGCAACTACATAATTTAATATATAGCCTTTTCTGTATTGAAGGAAAAACATAGATAGATTATTAGTTACCTTATAGGATATTGCATAGACATAATTTTTAGTCAATAAGTAGTCTGTAGCAAATTAAAAAAACTGCATTAAAAAACACAATGATAAACCATAAACATAAACAATTATAGCTCATTTTACACTGCAACAAGATTAATAACATTTTACACTGCAAAAAGAAAAACAACATTTTACACTGCAATAAGAAAAACCTTTTCACACTGCAACAATAATTAAAACAAAGTTACAAAATATAAACATATTTAATACCATAATAACCATAAATTACAAATTTTTATATTTATTTTCTTATGCCCTAAAAAAATTAATACATAATAAAACATAATTTATTTTATATTAATTTATAATCACTATTGAATTTTTGAGTGCATGCAAAAGTTAATTGAGGTTTAATTCACCAGAGAGAAAATTATTAAGGATAAATTCGATGAAATGTATCAATACGAACTTACCATGTGAAGTTGAATTTTTCCATCAATTAATGCTGAAGCATAATCACTATTTAAAAATAAACTGCGAACTGTACTTAGATATTCCCTGTCATACAGAAGTTCAGTTCCTGAAAGAAAATATACTCACATTGAATGATTATACACATGAGTAAGTAAAACAAAGTTTAAATAATTTTAATTTAAGTTTTTCTGAAAGTTCCACAATATTTAATGTTTCATATTCAATTAATAGATAAAAAGTATTTTCATATAAAAAATATTTATATTAGTTAAAATAGTATTAATAAATAGTATTTTTATATTTAATGTTTCCTCAATAACAATGATTTAATATTTTCATACTATATGATGACTGTCTAGTAATCATTGAATCGAATAACCTGAATAATTTTCTATTAATTGTGAAGTTATTTAAGACACTTTAAACAAACCTTTATCACAATTAATTGAAGTTTAACAATTTAACTAAAGGTACATTAATTTAAATTTGCACAAGTTCTCACAGAGGAAAAAATAGTTTGTTATGCACGAAAGCAACCAGGTTCTACTTTAAACTGAATTTAAAGTTAAAAGTGAGATAATTATGGTGTCAAGAAATAATTTTTACACCCATAATACAAAACGTTAATTTATTTATTAAAATGTCAATGACTAAACTGTCAATGAAACAGGAAAACATTACTATCTTATTTAAAAATTTTCAAAGTGAAGATCTTTGGCCTTAGGGCGCTTTTTCATTACACGACACGATACCGACAAAATCGGACGACAAATGTGTGAACGACAATGTCGTTGCCGGATCGTTTAAGCAATTGTTTTTTCACTTGTCCGATATCGTTAGTCCGAGAAGTAGAANTGTAATAGTTAAATCATAGTCATAAACAACGGAAATAATTTAAATAATTACAATTAGTTAATTACAATATAAATAATGCAACTAATTTTAAAATATTAGATCGGACGAAGTTTATGACTTTGCATTCAGAACATACTCTTAAAAAGTATAACCCTATAGCCTCTGTAACTCTGTGGGGGAAACATTTTGAGCGTGTTAGGTGGGTCATCTTGACCATCATTTACTAGCAGGTGTTCCTTTGTAACACTCCTTACAATGCCCTTTGTTCATTTTGGGGGGAATAAGTTTGTGACGAACCGTATCTGTCATCACACTATGGATTGTAGGTACAATGAAATGAATTGTGAAAACGTTGAATAGAACAGTGCGAAAAGCACGCTTTTACATAATACGTGTCGGAAATCGGCATGGTAACGGGGAAAAAACACATTTTCGAAACGGGAAAGTTAAGCCATTTTTAAAAATATCCCATGACAAAAGCACCTTTAAGGGCTTTTTAATAACAAAACTTGACAATAAGCACCTTTAAGCACTTTTTAAAAACGCTATGCACCATGTACAACTCACCTACTTATATTTTGGTGTCCTTTCTTGTACAAGGAATATTTTTAGGACCTCAATTCAAAAATGAAATACAATGCATTGCTTAGGTGAAATTGAAAAATAAATAAAAATAATTTAGAAATAAGCCCACAGATAAAAAAAAAAACAGACGCAATAGTAAAAAAGATTCAAAAATTGCTTGACACAATTAAAACAACTAGCAAATAACAACTTGATACAATTAAAATGATTAGAATCATTATAACCGAATTTGACTTTTACTTGTAAAAGATGTTTTAATTTAATAAAAGAAAATTAAAACTTTGCATAATTTTTTGAAATTATATACTTTAAATACAGGATATATATGTATAAATATAGAATACAGCAAAAATAAAACTTGCACTAAGTTACTGCATCATAAAATTGAAGTTAACTAATTTCTTTTTACTTTGTGTGTTTATTTTCTTCTGTCTATCACTTTAATTATAAAATATTTTATAATATATATATTAATTTAAATAGTGGTTTTGGCTTTCTTACTATGGCAAACAAAAGATCTGCTATTTTAGAGTTGTTTAAAGAAAGGAAAACGTTCGTTTCCTCTGCACTTAAACGTTGAAAATAAAACTTTAGACCCCGTAAAGTAATTGCTTCCGCAGGAATGTGATAGGTTAAAGGCCTTGTAACCCATTGCTGAAAATTTAAATAAGCACACCAAACACTTTGAAAAAATTAAATTTACTTATTAGTTAAAGCCTACTTTTATTATAAGTTGTTATATTTTATTAATTTTTCATATTTAATAAAGTTAGTATAATAAAAATTATTTGCCCAGGTTTTTTGCCACACCCTGTAACTTGGTTCAACAACTATTTTCTTACCACTATCATTCAAAGTGTAGAACCAAGCTCTGTTATTCATGCCAACAGCTAAATGAAAAGGACCCAAGGCTATAAATTTTGGCTCTATATCAATTTTTAGCTTTGTCACTTCATTCTGAAATAAAAATTTAAGTTTTTGTAATAAAGTCAAAAACTATAAAACTTGATATTATTTTTTGAAGTTACTGCATTTTAAAATAAATTGTTACATACTTTCAAATTTAAAGAATTTTTTTTTATTAAAGAAGGAATCGAGTGTGAAAAAAGATAAATTACTTAGTAACTAATTAGATTAATAATTATAAATTAAGATAAATTAATTAATAGTTAAAACATTTAAAAACTAAAAATTTAACACTTAAAAATTAAAAAAATGGTTAAATTTTTTGGATATTTTTATTTTTTATACAATAGAAATGTGATTATTAATAGCAGATGATTATTTAAAATCATTATAAAAAAATAAAGCAATTTCAGAAAGGTTTTTTAATTAGAACAATGAAAAAAACAACACTTTAAAAGAAAAATAATTAATTGCTCATGCACATAAAAATTGTAATGAAACTAAATAAAATGTATCAGGTTTAAATGGTGTCAGTTATTTAAAAAACTTATTAAATTGAAATGAAAGCATGCGTAGAACTGATCTTAAATGACTGTCCTTTCAGGAAAAACAAAGTGACACATGAGAAATTGTATAAAAAAAAGTTATTTATTTATAGAATTAAATTATATTATATATTGGAATATGCTTAAAATTACTCTTACTGAAGGTTTCTAGTCATGTTGCATACATTTACAAGCTTCATTTGCGTCTCTTAATAGCATGAAAAGAAAATAGTCGAAATTGTAATCTCATTGTTAATAGTGTATTCTAATTGATGAGAAAAAACGTGTAATACAATCCTTAATTAACCCCGCAACTGAGGAGATCCTATCCCTTAATTAACTATAAAGATCCATGTTTCTTTGGTTGACATCAGCATAAAATTAATAAAAGTTATTATGGCATTTTTTAACAGTAAATTATTTATTTTTCCATAATGTAAAAATATTTTACTGTGATATTTAATCTATTTTCAGTATTTTTGTTTTTTTGCGTTAATTACATTTTTGATTTTGGTTTATTATTCCAAATTAAAGACCTAAAACTTGAAATAGTGTTCCTTAATTAAATGCAATCTAATAATGTTCTTTTATTTGCAACACTATATCAAGATAAATATATTTAAAGGGTTATTTAACGTTTTACGATTTTTAAACAGTAAGTTTTACTTTTTTTTATAATAAGCTTAATATAATGTGTGAAGTATTTTTAGAAATTAACTTTTCGTATTATTGCCAAATAATCTTCCTGACTAAAAATATTCAACAACTTTGCCAAAAATTCAAAAGAATTTGAAAAACAAAACTGTAAATGAAGTTGCAATAATAACTGAGCAAACTGATATGGTTTAAATTTTAATTCCAACTTAAACAGGAAGCAAATCTGTACCAGTAGAATAAAAATTTTGATATATTTTAATTTACTAATTTTTAATTTTGCTTCAACAATCTGAAATAAATATGATTGTGTAACAATCCCACAGGTTGGTAAGTGAAGCAAGAAAAGGGTGCAGCATCATTTGATTAAAAATAATTTTACAGGTTTACTTTAATGCTACACTGTGTTTTTAAGATATTTTCAGACAGCACAATTGAATGGTTGCCATACCAACTTATATGCACAAATTGAGGTTTTGAATACATACGCCATTTTAACAAAATCATATTGAAAGGTATTTTTTGAATCGCTGAAATGAGTTCCATTCCTTATTTTTTTATTTAAAGCACTAGCAGTATTATCCCTGTCAGATAATACTAGTTTAAGAAATGACAAAAAGCATAATCAGTTTGCAAAAGGATAATAATTTAGAAATTAGCGTTGGTTGACTTGGATTTTCAAACCAAAAAAAGATTAGCTGACTGAGCTTTTGCTGCATTGAAAGAACTGATTTATGATCAACCTTCCTAGAAAGTTCACAGTCTTTTTAATCCCATCAAGATATAAAAATTCTTATTTCAAACTTTGTAACAACTTATGAATGATATATCAGGTTATTAAACTAAATGGCTATTTTTTATGCATGGAAGATAAATGTTATTAAATATTACAAGGTTGAATGCAAAATCATTGGCATTAAATTTTATTTTTATCTAAATTTTCTTCTATCTCCTTGACTTAACAGAAAATAAATTATTTTTAAGTAGACAGTAAGCACTAATGTCAGAAAAAGCATTTCTGATACGTTAGTTCATTATAAAGCATGCATAGAAGCTTCATTAGAAAATATTACTTTTTTCATTCAAAATTTTAACTGGGCACAAGAACAATTGTACTCATCTTCTTTTCCCTGAGTACAGGTTTGATTATAAATGTAATCCAAAATAATATTTATATAGTTAAAAATTAACACAACATTAATAGACACTATCCAAAAAATGGCATCAAAATTATATTCTAAACTACTGTAGATAAAATTCATTATAACAAAGATATTTTTACAGCATAACAAACTCGTAGAAATACGAAAAGCTTGCATTCAAAGCCCAATGTAAAGCATTTATGAATAAATGTGTACCTTATGAAAACTCATTCCAAATTACTCATACTTGTTTAATAGCCATGCAAGTGCACTTTAGGTTGCAAGTGACAGTGCATAGGTTCAAATATTTATGTTACCTTTTTCCTCGCAGAATATATAGATACTTCATACAATGAACTTAGATGGGCTAACTTTTGATTGTAACCACAACCTAAAACGGGCAGTTTAGTCAAATAGACATGAAGATTTCCTTCATTTCCTGACACTGCCAGTAACTGGCCATCATCGCTCCACTGCAAGCCATCAATCGTTTGCTCATCCTCAACAGAAATCATCTGCAGCATTTCTTGCAAATTTCTTAAATCATATGTTTTTATTCTATATAAAGAAACAGAAGTTTGTATTTAGTACTTAAAATCACTTACATTTAAATGAGTTAACAGAATTTACATCACAAACACACGAGGACGGTCTTCACAACACTGAAACAAGAGAAAAGTATATTGTTTATAAGCACAGTTTCATGAATAAATTACTGTGAAGATTTGCTAACTAAATTTACACTTAATACATTACTTAAAAAAATTAGAATGCTCTATAAAACTTTTCTTTAAATGTATTTACGGGCAGAAGATTAAAAAAAAAAAACGTTTTCATTTCACCAGATTTGGTGATGTACTTTGTAAGCTACGTTTTTGTTAAAGTTAATAAATCTACCATTGTAAAACCAATAAAATATAGAGAAAGTATAATTTTTTCCTAAAAACTTTAAAATGAAAACAGAGTTTACACTACAAACACAAGAGGATGGGCTTAAAAACGCTGTAACAATAGAAAAACATTTTTTTAAAGCACAATAAAATTTAAAAATGCTTCATAAAAAAAAATCCAGGAGAAATTTAAAGTTGCATCTAATACATTAGTCAAGACAAAAATAGAATGTTCCAAAAAACTTAATTTTCAATATTAATACAAAAGGGTATAAATTTTATACTATTCTATTGTCTGAAGTTTTGATCATAAAGAAAGGTGGTTCAAAATGATTTTGCAGTAAATTATCAATCATCCATCATACTTCAATTTTACAGACACTTGCAGTAGAAGCATAAAATTTATATTATTAACTGCTTTATATTTCTTGCAAAGAAAAGTACATATTNGAAGTTTTGATCATAAAGAAAGGTGGTTCAAAATGATTTTGCAGTAAATTATCAATCATCCATCATACTTCAATTTTACAGACACTTGCAGTAGAAGCATAAAATTTATATTATTAACTACTTTATATTTCTTTCAAAGAAAAGTATATATTTTCTTTTTTCCTTTCTAAGAAAATTTGTAAATTTTAATGCATCTTAATTGAGCAGAAACAGTCAAGCAACAGTCAAAGCTTTAAAAGAAAATTAGAAATAATAGTAGTTATACTTGACTGTATTTTTTATATTATTAAATGGCTACAAGAAAAAACACAATAAACAAACATTTTAGAACAAAAAAAAAAATAATAATAATTAAAACGAAAAAAAAAATCAAAAATTTTATATTTTTATATAAGAATAACAAATTTTGAGCATAAAAATGCAAAACAGTTGGTCTTTTAAAAATATATGCAAAAGAAAATTTGGGGTTAAAATTTAAACTATCTGATGGATTCAAATTACATAAAAGTTGTTTGAAGAGCTTTTTTTTTTCCATTTTACTATTGGAAACCATTTCTGATATCCTTTAACAAAATTAATAACTTCAAACTAGTTAAGAAGGAAAATGTCACAGTTATTTTGCACATTTCCATTTTAAATTATAAGGCAAGGAAATTGACTCAAAAAATAAGGTGGAACCTGTTATCATCTCCACAACCAACAACTTTTTTTTCTGCATAACAAAATGACATGTGCATAAGATGGTTTTTAAAGCACTGTACATGGCACATTTCCTGAAAAATCAAAAATAAAACACATGAATATAAAATACAAGCACACAGGAAATTAATTTGCAAGTTTCTGAAGAAAAACAAGTTTTACTAAAACTTTTTGTAAAGTTTTGCAAAACTTTTATAGTAAAAAAAAAAAATCTAAACATGTAATATTTTGTAATGATAATAATGTTTCAAATAATTTTGAACCAAATACATTTTAATACATTTGAAAATTAGTTTAAAAAAATTATTAACTTTAAAATTAATTATATTTTATTATTAAATTATAAAATAGCAATTTGTGCAGGAACAACAGAGAGTAAAACAATTATTCATAGTTACAAGAATAAAATTGACTACAAAAGAATTTTGATAACCCTATTTCACCTGTATAATTCAGCTAATTTTTTGAAACATTTATCTATTGTCTGTAAAATTAATCATTTGTTTGCCTCATCAATAAATGAAGTTAATTCCATTTGAGTTTACTTCACTCTGTTTTTTGAAGGCATTATTAATGCATATTATATAAAAATAATACATAAATATCTTTAAAAAATCACTTTCACAAAAGAAAAAAAAAATTCGAAAACATTATTAACAATGGGAAATTCTACTAAAAAATTATATCATTTTCTAAGAAGTAAAGGCTGAAACTAACTTGGCCAATTTCTTTTAGAAGAGTTGAAAGCACAATGAAAAATCCTGAAGAAAAACCCAACAAAATGTAGCCTTCGCCATGCCTATATAAAAATAGAAGCAAGTTAATGACTATTGTTACAAAAAAGAAATAACTAAAAGAATTTTAAATATCAGGAGAGTAGTGCAAATCTAGAATTAAACTAATAAAAGAAGAAAAATATTTACAATTTCAGAAGTAGTTGTCATTCTAATCAAAACAGTTCTTTGAGATTTGTTAAGTGATAAGAGAATTGATATATCTGTGACTGAACTTCAAGCCCCCACTGAGGATCAAACCCCAGTTCTTCACAATATGCTCAGTGCTTCTAATCACTGAGCCATTGCAGCACATATGTGTGACAAGGAAGTAGTAAACACTTAAATTACACATAACATCAGAAAAATCTATCCTATTTGTCTATTTTATATGAAACTAAATAACATAAGAAAATCAAGCTAATTTTCTTCATATACCAGTTAATCACTTTTTATTTCAAAAGTGCTGTCATGATTTATTAAGACAAAACTTAAACCATTGCAATTATCTTGAGGAAATGCAAAGTTATAGGAAGTTTACTTCTAAATATCACTAAATTCAAATGTGCAGAGAAGGGAAGAAATGAGGTTTTTAACCCTTTGAAAATAAATCTGAATAATTTTTTTACATCTTCACATTTTTTAAAACTGAGTAGCATGGGGAAAAGCAAAATTTTCCATACAAGAAATCAGTTAGTTTGACATTTGAAAAGAGTCGACTTTACCCCTAATGAGAATAAATCGAATTGATGATTCTTTTCAACTACATGTCACAAGTATTTTAAAAATTAGTTTTTTTCATATTAAACACAAGTTTGTATCAAAATAATAAAACATTTAATAAATTTTTATAATGTTTATGATACATTATTAATAAAAGTTGACTATTAGTTTATTAAGAAGGATAAAACATTGCTAGGGTACCTCAGAATTGTGAGACCTGTGGCAACTTAATTTTAAAAGAGGCTAAGCAACTAAAGAGATCCTAATATGCTCCAAGTTGCCTTAAGATGGATATTATGTAACTGTTTTTGAGTAAAATGTTGCTAAGTCTATATTAACCACAACAAAGATAACTTTAAATATGTTGGTTACACTGAGAAAAAAAAACTTTCTTACACTAACAAAAAGTTCTTTACTAGTGCTTCCACAATTCAATAAAAAATATGGATACAACTAGAACTAGACGTTAAATTTTTAAAAAACTGACAACAAACTGTTGCAGTGAAATATAACTTATTAAAAATTTTTTTCTTCTAATTTTAGAAAAAAGAATGACATTTCAACGAGAGCAAAGAAATAATCAGCACATTTTAAGAATTAGTTTAAAATTTTCAATAATATATTTTTTTACCGAACTAATACACTTTCTGGATGTTTTGAGCTAATAAAAATATTTATGTTATTTTAACATAATTCTTAAAGATATGCAAGAAAAGTGAGTTACTTTAGCATCTAGGCACATGGCTATTAGCTTTTACTGAACAACTTATTATTAACAACAATTATAAGCTTAATACTGACCACCTGCCCTGACCTGATGACTGTGATTTAAACACATTTTTTTTTAATTTTAACATCAGTAACAAAGTCATTAAATTAAAAAAACTTATATAATTAATATACTATAAAAATAAATTTAGCTGTTGTTAATCAAAACTGTATTCTCATGCAGGAAAATTATTTCAAGTACTAAAGAGGTCGAAAACATTGGAAAGTGTTACAGTCACTGTGTGATACTAAAATAGTAGATTGTATTTAAATGAAACCCAGGCAATCAGTTAAAACAGGGTATTCATCATTGCATTACTTGTGAAACTTTTCTGACTCACCAGTAATAGTCAATGACACTACCATATTTCTCTTGAAATGACAGCACAATCGGATCTTCAGGATCATGAATGTTCAAGAGGAACAGAGACTTCCGATTCAAGATCAAACTAACCTATTACAAAAAAAAAATAGCAAAACTTTCAACAAAAATCAATGATAAAATACAAAAATTACATAGTTATCAAAATAAACTTGATAAAGAATTCAAAGCCAAACATAAATTATTTGAAATTTAAGACAAATATCATCCAATTAAGATTAAACTAAATTTTAGATTAACAAATAGTTTAGAACTGCAACTTTTCCTTTAAATAAATAAATATCAATGAAAAAAAGAAGAATAAATACTCACATCTAAAAATGCCTAGAATTATTTTTTAAAGAGATCATAATTGTGTTTTAACATTAAATTTCACATATAATCAAAAAATAAGCAATCAATCAATAAAATAAATATAAACATACAGTAGTTTCTCCACCTCCAGGAGCATCTTGCTTCATTGATGAAAACTGAACATGTGAAGGCTCCCCTTTTAAAGTAGTTCTGAATATTGTATCTCCATCAGCATTACTAAGGGTAAAAGATTTATCGCTTGCAACCAAAGCTAGATAATTTTGTTGACTCCATGCACCATAAGTAATTTGCTTGTTGTGCTTGCCCAAAATGGAGATTTTTCTAACAAAAATAGAACAAAATCTGTTATAAATAATGCTAAACAAAGTGACAAAAAAGCTCAAATAATACTGAATAAGAGTAGTATGAAGAAAATCTGTTGTAAAAACTAAATACAGATTTGATAGAAAATTAATTAAAATGTTTGCAAAGAAAGCAAGAAAAACTAAATTACATAGTGTTTTTGATGGAATATTTTGCTATTCTAAAGATTAAAAAAAAAATTTTTAATAGAAGATATGTAGGTATTATAGTTTAAATCAAAAAGAGAATACAATGTTTTACAATACATCAGTTTCAAAACTAACACTGTTTATTTATTTAGGCATCTACATTAGGGACAAGTAGAAGCAAATGATTATATTTTAATAATATAAAAAAACTGAAATAGTTTTTATATCTGTGTTCAAATAATGACAAATATTATAATAATAAAATAAATTTGTGAATAATTTTTTCTTTCTTTTCTGCTTCATGGGATTTTTTAACTGACCTTAGATATTTTTACAACACTAATTTTGAATCTGCAATCGGTTTCTATCTCCAAGCTACAGTTTTTATAAAAAGACATTTTCAGTTTATTTTTTTGTCAAGGTAGGTAGGTATTTTATTTACGTCACACTGAGCTATGGGCGACGATCTGGGCTATGGCTAGAACTGCACAATGGGGTATTGGCGACATCCTTTGAAACATCCCCGAGGATGATTCGAAGACATGTCATCACCAGACATGCACAGTTTCAGGCTCCATCTACACTTGGACAAATCCATCTGCAATTGAGGGTGAAAGGTAAAGGCATTGATGTTTATATTTAAAGCCGAACAACTAAACTGGTAAAACCTCTCCCTTTTAATAAATTAACGGAGATGCCAACTGCTCCGGACACGCCAAAATAATTTTTTAAAAAACGGTAAATAACTACAAAGTAGATTTTGCAAATATTTGACTATTTTTGCTTGCGTTTTAAAAGGTATAGCATGACATAAGTACTATAAAGTGGAGAATTATATAAGCCTACGATTTATTTAGAAATAATGGTGGATAAAAATCTACTAAATTGAATATATTAAACCAAGAATCACAATTACTAAACTACCACTTTAAAATGTACATTTGCTGTCCGAAACAAGTAGGCATCTCTGAATTAAATGCAAGCCTAACTACTAAAACACTGGTATCTGGGATTAAGCAGAGAAAACAGTATTCTTAATGATGATTTCTTTCGTGATTATTACAAATATATTCTCTTAACTACTACAAAAAAGTAAAAAAAAAAAATTAAACTAATAAAGAAAGATAAGCATGCAAATNCTCCTAACTGTAATTGTTGACACTGGAGAATCCAGATGCTGATTGAGCTCTGCGGTCACTGTGGCTGCAATTGTTTCCTTTTTAGACATTACAATCCGCTTCAATACCCGTCGGTCTCTTTCACTCAGCTTCTCCTTCCATCCACTATTTTGCTTTGCTGAGCTTGTCTTTCCGCGCTGTGTGTATGCTGTCATGACTTTAGACACCGTACCTCTACAAACGCCTAAAAGCTGGGATGTTTTGGTCACTGCTGCTCTAACTAGTCGTGCTCCTACAATTTGGCCTCTCTGAAAATCTGTGAGGTCTGACGTTTTACGCTTCTGACAAAAAATCAAAACATAGACAACTCTGCTAAAGCTCTCTCATACCACCTAATATATGTACTTTTTATATTAAAAAAAAACTGGTAGCTAAGATTATATTTTAATGCTTATGAAGCGAATTCTTAAATGTCCCTTTTATTCACAAGTGCTTCCATTATTTGGATAATCACCTGTAGAAGCAAATGATTATATCTTAATAATATAAAAAAAACTGAAATAATTTTTATATCTGTGTTCAAATAATGACAAATATTATAATAATAAATTAAATTTGAGAATAATTTTTGTTGTTGTTTGTTTTCTGCTGCATGGGATTTTTTAACTGACCATAGATATTTTTACATCACTGATTTTGAATCTGCAATCGGTTTCTATCTCCAAGCTACAGTTTTCTTTAGATGATATTTTTAGTTTATTTTTTTTTTGTCAAGGTAAGTAGGTAGGTACTTTATTTACGTCGCACTGGACTATGAGGGACGATCTGGGCTATGGCTAGAGCTGCACAATCGGCTATGGCGACGGTCTTTGAAACATTCCCGAGGATGATCCGAAGACATGTCATCACAAACATGCCATCACCAGACATGCACAGTTTTAGGCTCCATCTACATTTGGACAAATCCATCTGCAATTGAGGGTGAAGGCATTGATGTTTATATTTAAAACCCTACAACTAATCTGGTAAAACATCTCCCATTTTATAAATTAAATGCATCTCTAACTACTAAAACACTGGTATCTGGGAGTCCGCAGAGAAAATAATATTCCTAATGATGATTTTCTTCGTGATTATTACAAATATATTCTCTTAAGTACTACAAAAAAGTTTTTAAAAAAATTCAATTAATAAAGAAAAATAAGCATGCAAATCTTACTTAGAAGTACGGTAGCTATAAATCAGAAGATTTCCTTTAATAGTGCCAACTGCAAGCAATGGTGCACTTTTTGACCAAACAATTAAAGTCATTGGATCACTAAAAATTATTAATGAAATTATTAATTAACAAAAGCAGGAAGGGTAAAAAGCATATAAAAATGTTTATGCTCATAAATATTTTCAGGAGATATACATATGTGTGGGACGTAATGGTTGAGTTCAAAAGAATAATATCAAAAATTTCAGATACAATGCTGCAAGAAGGTAAAAACTTGATTGTGTTTAAAACCATTTCCAGCTTTAGAGCTCTCTTTAGGTGTTTTTAAAATAAGTATAAATCTTACTTCAATATTTATTAAACCAATAATAAAGGAAAAGAAATCTTATTTTTTTAGTTAAGTTTGGAAATATAGTTTGCTCATACGTAATTTTCCTTCCTCTTTTATGTACACAGAAATAATTTTGATATCTAGGATACCCATTTACAAACGAGAAAAATAAACATAAAAAAAGGTTAATTGACTTAAGAAAATTCAAATTTCTTAAATTGTTGTGAAGTAAAATAATATCAATTAGAGAAACATGCAAGTATAGAGAAACTGCGTTTAAATCTTAACTCTACATATATATTTCTTGACCCTTCTTTATCAATTGGTGGTTAAAACAATAAACAATTTTACTGAAGAATATCATAGCTTAGTTATTCCTGTTGAAAAAGTCGGAAAAGAAATATTAATATGAATATGGACTGAATTTTTATGCAACAAACATTTTTCTGAAAGAGGAATTTTGTTTAGTTAAACCCATTAATTTGTAACTTCTAAATGGTTAATTAAATTTTAATAAAATTAATGAAGTAAACTTTTTTTTTAAGAAAAAGTATCCAGCTATTGAACTTGAAAATTAATACTTACATAAAAATTTAAAAATACAGAAATACCTAAAATAGGGTTAAGAAATAAAAAGATGTATGAATAATACAGTTTGTAATAAAACATTTTCAAATTTTAAATCAATGAAATATCAAGTATTTTTTTCTCATTTCGAAAAAATAAAAATAAAGCATACCGGAGACCAGAATCAACATGAGAAACGGTTCTCGTATTAGAATCCCACAAAATAAGTGAATTTGAATGCTCACAAATTATGCTTAAAATTTGGCCGTCTTTGTCCCATGAAATTCCAGAGCAGACACTACAATAGAAATAAAAAAAAATATAAAAAATAAAATATTTTCCTTTAACCATGAAATATGACTCAAATAATCTGCATTTTTTAAAAGCAAATAAGAAACATTGATTAAATTGTGAAAGAATACAATAAGGTAAGAAATTAAAATAAAACAAAATGAATGAGCAAATGAAATATAAATTGTCTTTTTCTATGCTTATTAACACCTAAAGGAAAAGTTGATTAATAAAGTCAATTTTAATAATGATATGTTTTTAAATATGATTCAACAAATTAAATAAAATTAATAGAATATTTATTTAGTCATGTTTAAAATTAATTTACCCAGGTAGTGATAGCTCATGCTGTTTCTCCCCATGGCGATCAAAAATGTTCACTATTTGGTCATACCTAAAAAAATTTTAACATAAGTATAAAAATTTGCATAGAAACTTCAATTACATAAACTCTTCATACAGATTTTTTTTTAAAGGGGGAAGTAAATAATAGTGATTATGAAATTTTAAGGCATTCTATGTCAAACTTGAGTTTGATTTAAAATATGAGAAGTTACCAATGAATGCATTAAATAAACAAAATTCTTTTTATTTCTTACTAAGTGACAGCTGTCAGGGTGTTTAGCAGCCTGGAACTTTAAAAAAAAAAGGGATTTAGGGACAAAAAATTTTTTTAAAAATTGAGCATTTTTTTAAAAGATGCTTTTTTTACAAGAAATATATTGATGTAGAGATATGGGGAAAAAATTTGGCACTGTTTGGTTTGTTCTCATAATCAGCAAAAATTTGAGAGATTTTTTCAGTTCAATTTCAGAGAGAGGAAAATAAAGCCTGAAATCATGAGTCACTTACTAAATGCAGCAAAGTTGCACATGAGAGTTCAAGATTCCTTACCACCAAATTCATTTCAGTCATGCACCTGCAGACCCACAACATACAAAATGATTTTGTCAAACATGTAAAATGATTGGCGCTTACATACGCAAAAGGACTGACGGTACACAAAAATGGATTGTGGCGGAATCAATTGTAAAAATGTTGAATGGAATAATGTTAATTCTATGCTCTTTGCATAATCTGAGGCAAGATCCAACTTGGTATAGAAAAAAAAAACTCATTTTAGAAAAGGGAAAATTAAACACTTTTTAACAACACCCAATGAAATAAGCACCTTTAAAGGCTTTTATAAAACTAAAATCAAAAATAAACACCTTTAAGTACTTTTGAAAAATGCTATGCACCCTGTCTTTTTTATTAAATAAATTATATTGAAGTTTCTGATTGTACTTAGTTATTTAACAAAACGTCATAATATTTGTAAGCATTTAAATTTAGTTTTCATGAGAAAATTCATGTCTCCTCACATAACAATGTTCCCTTATTTGCACAGTTTTTCACCAGTACGACGAGTGCCATTAAATCAAGATTTTACTGTATAAGACTAGAGCTAATTTCTTTTAATTCTGCAGCTGATTTTCTTTTGATTTTCTTTTTTTAGCTTCATCCCATCCTTTCATCTTATCAGTTTGCTTCAAATCTTCTAAGTAGTTTTTGGTGAGCACATATTTTTGCTTGCGTTTTAAAAGGTATAATTAAATATTGTGGAAAACTGGTGCTGCAAATGGCGAATTAAGTTGCACCCAGATTGAAAGATTATTGATAGTAAAATCAAAAATTATACAATTTCAAATATCCGTGGGTTTAATGCTAATATCCCACCAATTAAACAAGTTAAATACCTAGGTATTACCATATCCTATAATCTAAGCAGAAGTAAGCANGTAATCGACTATGTAATCATGATTACAGCTGTAATCAAACTTTGTAATCACGATTACAAGTAATTGATTACTGTAATCAATATTGTAATCATGATTACAGCTGTAATCAAAATTTTTGAAAATTGTAATCATGATTACAAGTAATTGATTACTGTAATCAAAAAATGTAATCGATTACATTTTTGGCCAACTCTGCTGCAGACCCACAACATACAAAATGATTTCGTCAAACATGTAAAATGATTGGCGCTTACATACGCAAACGGACTGACGGTACACAAAAATGGATTGTGGCGGAATCAATTGTAAAAATGTTGAATGGAATGCTCCATGCTCTTTACATAATCTGTGGCAAGATCCAACTTGGTATAGAAAAAAAAACTCATTTTAGAAAAGGGAAAATTAAACACTTTTTAACAACACCCAACGAAATAAGCACCTTTAAGGGCTTTTATAAAATTAAAATAAAAAATAAACACCTTTAAGCACTTTTTAAAAATGCTACGCACCCTTTATTTTTTATTAAATAAATTATATTGAAGTTTCTGATTGTACTTATTTAACAAAATGTCATAATATTTGTAAGCATTTAAATTCAGTTTTCATGGGAAAATTCATGTCTCCTCATAACAATGTTCCCTTATTTGCACAGTTTTTCACCAGTCCGACGAGCGTCATTAAATCAAGATTTTACTGTATAAGACTAGTGCTAAGTTCTTTTAATTCTGCAGCTGATTTACTTTTGATTTTATTTTTTCAGCTTCATCCCACCCTTTCATCTTATCAGTTTGCTTCAAATCTTCGAAGTAGTTTTTGGTGAGCATAGTTAATTCCTGTGTAATAGGGACTAATTAAGGTTTGTTGTCAAATTCTTTTATTCCTGAAACGATATCAATATTTACACTAAACCTTTTCTTATCATGGCAGTTTTATCAGAGGTTAAAACATTGCCAAAGGTGGAGATTATTCATTCAATTGCATCACTGCCATGTGACAAAGCTAACATAGACACACTAACACTTACTTCACCAACAGCAGTAAATTTAACTTCATTCACTGTACTTTTGACAGATTAATTTCTCACCAATACTGATCAATAGAATATTCTTCTAGTTTTCTAATTTCAAAATAATTTGCATGTTTAAAAGGTGCCTAATGTTCAGGGACAATGGTAAAGCCTTTTAACGATTAAAGACTTGTTGGAAGCTAACTTAAAATTGTCTCCAAGCATTGGAGATCAGATAATACACCTCTTTTTATTCTTAACTATTAAGATATCCTGTCACATAAAACTCTTGAAAAACTAAAAAAAGTATTTTTATATTTTTTCTCTATTTTGATAAATTAATACTCAGCTCCAAGTTGTACTTTATTTCTGTTAATGGTAATAATTTAGTTTCGTCCTCAACAATTGAATGATCTTCAGGAATACTACTCTTCTTCAAATTTAAAAGCAATTTTTTCGCTTTATCAAACAATTTATGTATCGTTGGTTGGTAGGTATTTTGAAATAGCTTTAAATAATTTGAAATAAAAGTAGCACTATATACTATAAAAATTAATTTAACCTTAATATCGGATTTTAGAAGTTTAACAATACTTTTAAACTGGCCTAATTGTAGCTAAATGGATTTAGTATGCAAAGGAAAAAATTTCAGAAAGTAATTAATGACTACTGCCTAATGTTCAAGAATTCTTGCAGCAGCCTGTTTTAGAGTCAGCCATCTAAATGGAGAACGCTTCACAAATCTATAACTTTTAATGTTCATCTCTTTTTGTAATTTGCAAAAAAAATATTCTCAACTTGCTAGCCAGCCATTAAAAAATAAAATAATTAACAGTCCTGTCATTTCATCCCCAATTGCTTCTAATCCTTTTTGAAAAGCATTATAAATTTCATGGAAACTGCATAAAACAATGTCAACCAATAACTTCTCTCATACAGCCAGAAGAGTAACGTTCATCAATCTAATGACATTTGGGCCATCACAACTTATTATAAGCATACTTTTAAGGGGAAAGTTAGCATTTGATAATGGTACTATGATTTGATCATGCAAAATTTTGCTAATTGCAAGACTTAAAATACTAAGTTTGATTGGGCTTTTGTACAATTTTGTCCTCTGTGTAGGACTAATACTGAATTTCACTGGAAACCAGCATTGCAAGAATTCAGTCAATCAATACCAATCCCTCTAATCTGGAAGAAATACCTCCATTTCTTGCTTGACAAAACAATGAAAAAAGAAAATTGGCACCATCACATGCTGGTCATTTGATGTACTTTTTAAAGGGGCTTTATGAACCACATGTTAAAAAAGGGGGAGGAAAATGACCAAATAAAAAAAAAAGTACTTTAAGGGACCGACTCTAAACGTACTGAACTTTATATCACCCATTATTCAGTGCAAATGTAGTTTCCTCAATTTAAGATAGTATTTAGAATAAAACATTCATTTCATGAAAATACAGTACAGAACCCGTTATCCGGAAATCAGAAAACCGGAAAACCAAAAAACCGGAACGAAATTCGCTAAATTTTGCCGCCATTTTTGAAAAAAAAAAATTTTTTTTCCTCAGAAGATTTTAGGATTTTTCTTTCTTTTTTGAAAGATGTTTACCTCACCATCGTTTTGGAAATAATCATTAGTGTATTACTTAATCGTTTTTTCTTCGTTTTAAGATTTCCAATTTATTTTTTTTTCAGTTGGGTTTAACAATAAAAAAAAAACGGTTTTTTGTATCGATTCAGAAAACCGGAAAAATCAGTTATCCGGAATAGCGATGGTCCCGATCGTTCCGGATAATCGGTTCCCTACTGTATATAAGTATATAAAAAGTTACCCAGTTGTAACCAGGAAATTGCCTGAGCCTGACTGCCATAGAAATAGGACAGGGCCACTATTGGACAGCTTCCGGGGAATAGTAAACACTCTCTGAAATAAAAAAGAATTTATAAAAATGCTTCTCTTTATAATTAATTTTTCAAAAACTTTTTTGTAAGGAAAAAAAAACTAAACAATTTAAAGGACCCAGAATTTTTTTTTCTTCAAATGTAAGGAGGATTGTACAAAACCTCGGAATAAGTAAATTGAAAATTCTTTGTAAGGAAATATACAGCATTGGTTACTTTTAATTTGTTTCAAAAATTAGATTACCCTTATTGTATTTTATAACTTAAGTTCAATCCATCATCAATATTTTCGAAAACAAAAACCTAAATAGAAACCATAGCTAATTATAACATGTTAAATTTGCATTAAATAAATAGCAAGTCGTTGATTCATGATATAAATAATTTAAATTAACTACATATAAAAATAATTTAAATTAACTACATATAAATAAATCATTGATTCGTTTAAATTAAATATAGATAGATGAATACAAACAAATACATTGCGTTACTCTTAAAATATTCACCTTCATAGCAAATTATATTGTATTAACAATGAACATTAAGGTTCAAAGTTTTGAGAAAATACAGTGCGCTGATGTATTCAGCGATAACTACAGTTGATTGAAAGTCAGAGTTGAAGACAGTCATACAGTGTGCTAAAATGTCCATAAGAATATGTTCGATTTGTCATCAAAGAATGGTTTAGAAATACATTTTAAATTGGAGATAAATAGCTTTCATTAACATTTGTTATGGTTTTTCTCTTGATTTGTTTACATGGTGGTTTACAGTTTATCTGCTTGTAAAAAATTTGAATGGATGGACAAATAGAGCAAAATTGCAACCATATAAGTTCATATTAGATTATTGTATGAACTGAAGTGAAGAACTTGGCGGTGCTTTTCTTTTCTAAATTTAAATTGTAAACAAACAAACGTTAGTTACAATTTGAATGAGATAAAGTTAATTATTTTATTAGTATTATGTTTACCTATGGTCTTAAAATGTGTATTTCGCCGCAATTCTTAATAAATTTTAAAAATGTCATAAAATTAAAGCAATCTACTCGTTTAATATGTAACCAAGTTAATTTTTCTAATTCTCACTCTAGATGTATATATAGATTACAAAAATCCATACCCTATACAAACTATTATATGACGGAAATTGATTCCAATAATTTTGGTCGACATATGTCAAAATGGATCAAATCTTCATCAAATGGTATTCCTGCACTTAAAAATTCAAAAAAGAGGAGAAACAGAAGTACTGTTTTTGCTGAAAGAGTAACATTGAAATTACAGCATGCTAGAAGGGAAACTAAAAGAAAAGTGCAAAACAAAATTGGAGAAATAGTAAGTTGCACTTTTCTTTTTTTAATGAATTTTTTAACTGTATTTATCATAATTGTCCTTATTTTCGTAAGCATGAATATGAAATTAATAATACATATCTTCCTTCGTTTTTAACTTATTGACCCATCGAGTCCAACAAGGAAATATCCCCTCCAACACATCAAGGAGTTCATTTTTTTTCTGGTAAATATTAACTTCATGACCATAATAACTGTTATCAGTTGAATGCCACTGCCCTTTTCTTGTATTTGCAATAAATTAAGAAAAATGTTTAGTCAGTTGCAAAAAGTGATGCCTAGCTATCCCTTTTGAGTTTGTTTTCTTAATTTTTTTTAAAAATTTCTTATGGTAACCGTTTGGCTTTTGCCAATACTTAGTGACCGTTTTGACTCAGGTAGTTATTTTCCCAGAATTTAAATGACAGCATAATTCCTATGAAATTAAAAGACTGCTTTAGGCTTCAAACCATCTCCTGACCCTGTATAATCATTGTACTAACTACCTAGTGTGTTCATAACGCTCTGTTCTAGTGTAAAACTTTCATGGTTGACAAATTGCTTCACTCAATCCATGCAGTTGGAGGGATTTCCGGCATCTTTTAAATGAAATATATCCTGTGTATTCAATAGTGATTAATACATTTAGTTATATTGCATCAATGCTTAATGTTTAATTAAAGTTAGTTTTCTTTCAATAAAAGGAACTACATTGAAAGTAATAAGAGCTTCTTCGATGAGGTCGCTTTTCTTATAAAGTCTGGGTATTTGATCGCAATACACTGCATCGAACAATTTCTTTGTATATAAAAATCCATTTTTATGCCTCTAACGGTTATTAGCTTTTGTATAATGGTAAAGGCTGGATATTTTATTAGATTGCACTATCGCTAACAAATGCTTTACTTTTGTGATTTCATTTTCATGTCTTTAGCAGTTTCAGAACTGAAGGGAGAAGAAATCAATGCATTGTTAATACTAGAATGTATTGTTAATTCTAGATAGCTCCTACTCCCATTACCATCTGGTTCTACAATCTAAATTGTTTTACAGTCTTAGATTTCCACTGTATGTGATCTTAAACCTTTGGCACTTGTACACTTGCCAATGGGCAAAATTTAAAATGCCCTTTTTTCTTCTAACGGTTTCCATATCTGTAAAGATGTAGTGAAAGCTGACTTTTCAGATGCAGAACCATCTGTAGCTTAAACAACCTTTTAAGATTAAACTAAGAAAAATAAGTTTTAATTTCGAAAAATTCATGGCAAGTTTGTTTGCTTGTTTCCTACTGTTTTTATTATCAGTTATTCAAATTTTTTTTTTAAAGTTATTCTAGAAACTTAGTGACTTTTGTTACATTCTTTCAAAATTCATATTATTTAACATCTTTCGATGATAATCAAGCTTTCATCTAACAATATTATTATAAACTAGATAGTATTTTTTATTTCAGAAAGAAAACATCCTGACAGTTCCTAATGGGCTTTGTGTTCTAAGAATAATCTCAACTCCTCTGTTAGGATATCTTGTGATATCTGAATACTACACAACTTCATTAGGAATTTTTATGTTTGCGGGCTTTACTGATCTAGTAAGTTGACTAAATAATTCTTCATTTCCTACTATTATTTACATTAAATTATTGTTTAACTCTTTCCTGAATGTTAAAATGAATAAATGTCAAATACAATATTGTATTAGTTAGTTTTCATTCTATATATATACAGGGCTGATTGTGCTCCGTAAAAAATCCGGATCTCCGGATTTTTCGCTAACCGTGGTCAGACGTTTAAAAAAATCATCGATCAGAAAAGTTTCCGGAAATNGTTATTCAAATTTTTTTTTTAAAGTTATTCTAGAAACTTAGTGACTTTTGTTACATTCTTTCAAAATTCATATTATTTAACATCTTTCGATGATAATCAAGCTTTCATCTAACAATATTATTATAAACTAGATAGTATTTTTTATTTCAGAAAGAAAACATCCTGACAGTTCCTAATGGGCTTTGTGTTCTAAGAATAATCTCAACTCCTCTGTTAGGATATCTTGTGATATCTGAATACTACACAACTTCATTAGGAATTTTTATGTTTGCGGGATTTACTGATCTAGTAAGTTAACTAAATAATTCTTCATTTCCTACTATAATTTACATTAAATTATTATTTTACTCTTTCCTGAATGTTGAAATTAATAAATGTCAATTACAATATTGTATTAGTTAGTTTTCATTCTATATCCTATATATAGATATATAAGTTACTGTTATAGATCCTTTCACCACCAACTTTTGTTTTAAAAAATTTCTATTAGACGTGCATCTTTACTATATAAAATCCAACACCACACAATAAACATTTAATAGACTCATAATTAAAAAACTATTCGATGAAACAATATGAAATTTCGTAAATTTTGAGAAATGTTTAAGAAGTAATTTAGTATTAAACTGTCATTGAATTATTTGATTTTGAGTTATTTTATATCAAATAAATTTTTTTTTTAAATTCGCAGTGTAATTCTGTTTAACAAAAATATTTTAGCAGAAGAATCAGGATTTTTTTTTTACCATGTACCATTGTGTCTGAAGTTTAGCAAAAATAAGTCTCACTAAAATTATAATCTTCTTTTACGGCCACTTACTCTTACATTGGAAGTCAAACAATACTTTAGATTTTGTTGGCTTAAATTTCTTATTAGTTTTCACCAGTCGCACTAGGAATTTCAAATTATTAGCCAGTAAATTAGAGAAATAATAAAAAGCAGAGATATGATCGGATCACATCAATGGAAAGAGATAAAAGGACTGTTGGGTTCATTTTCCAGAAAAAAACCGATGTTTTAGAAGAATGTTTGAAATGAATTTTCCGAAATTTTGGGTAACTTACAACTATGAAATCGTTCCCCAATATTTTTTGGCCAAAACATAATTTGTTCTGTGGAACTTACAATTTTATCACATTTAACAAGATGGTATATGCTTAGTGTGGGGTGGCCTAAGTTTTGGAGCAATTAAATTATGAAGTTATTTCTTATAATCGACTATCAATTCACTCCAATATCTTGATTTTTTTGTGGTCAATCCCATAGTGAGTGGGACAGATAAAAAGAATTGTGCAAGCCATCTTAAGGATTAGCCAAAAGGGGGAAGGACCTCTTAGTAATAATAAAAGACTTTATAGTAAAATTTTTTAAATAGTGCTAATAAACTTGGAATTTTCATCATAGGAATTCTCACCATTAAGTAAAAATTAACCAGTGCCACAGGGAGACTGAATATAACAAATGGAGATTTAAAAAATCTCCTCACCCTTTTTTTTTTTTAAGAAAATTAAATGTGGAATTACTTTTAACATTTTGTAATCTAAAATTTAATTTATATCAAGCTTGTTCCTGTAAATTTTTCTTCATTTTAGAAATGCATTACAATTATAAATATCTACAGTTTTTAAAATAGCTCAAAATTTTTAGTTTTTGACATAGTGGCCACTGTTAAAAAAGCTAAAACTTGTCATTTGACTAAATCTCCCCCTTTTTTTTTTATACAATTGATGCTTTTTTCGATCCTTTCAAATTTTCAGGCTAAATTTATTGGGGAATTTTTCTAAACATTGCAAATGAAGATTATTTTATTTATTCAAATGAATTAAAACATTATTCATACTTAACCTTTTGCATTTTTGTCAACCATTATCATTCATGTAATTTTGCATATTCATGTAATTTTGCATGACTAAACTTTAAAGCTATATTAATTAATCTGGTGCTCACGGGTGTCAAGTAGCTGATGCAATGCAATTGAAAACTTCTATAATTGTATTAAAATCAGGCATACTTCAGCATTTTCTTTAACGGTTGACTGTTATTTATGCATAATTGGTAATTTAATATTTGTTATTTTATAAAATCATTATTTTGCGGCATTAGGTTTCTTAAAAAAAATCCTTTTTTAAATAAAATAATTTTAAGGAAATGTGAAGAAAAGAATTATTGATATTATGTTTTTCATTAAGGGGTATAGGTTTTACTCTTATTAATATTAATTTTGAAACAGAAATATTTCATATTTTTCACATAAAACTTTGTTATTTATCCTTAATATTATTTAAAAAAGGAAGAAAAAAAACATTTTATCAGTAATTATGTGGATGGATTTTTAGCTGAATCTAAACATGCATGATTTTAAAATTTTCTTTTTATAGATTGATGGTTACATAGCTCGAAACTTTCCAAACCAACAGACCATGATNCGTTCCATTGTGAATAATGATAAATATAATTCATATTGTTTATTATATTTATTTATAATTATTACAGAAATATCTCACAGAATATATTACAGAATCATTTTAAAACAATTTTTATCTCTTAATTTTTTTTTCTTCACTTGTATTAATAATGCATATCAATAATACAAATAATGCATATCTTGAAAGCAAGAAGTAATTATTCAACAGCTGAATATTTAGATATTCAACAAAACTATATCGTATCCAGCAAAATGAAATTCACAAGTATTTGGATAAACTAAATTTTCAGCATAGTAAATGAATAGGCTGAATATACTGTAAATCGACACTAACTACTCTGTGTATTTAACAGAAAGCACTTAAATTTGTATTGTCTTATGTTAAAAAGATTATTAAGAAGATTTATAAGAATATTAAAAAGATTTTTCTTTAAAAGAAGATGTCTAATGTACAAAACTGCTAATGTTTATCTTTAAAAATGTCTAATTTTTAGTATAATCTATACCAGTGGTGCGCAAACTTTTTTAATAAATTTCTTAATAAT
>NC_092206.1:74271660-74288573 GCF_043381705.1 Parasteatoda tepidariorum
AGGCCGAATTTACTACCGTTTAGCGGTACCTTCACAAATTCAATTTTAGGAAAAACGGTAGTTTCACAAATTCAACTTTAGGAAAAACGGTAGTTTCACAAAATACTTTTCTTAGAATTTTATTTTTGTATCCCTTAAAACACGATAAATTCATATTTTTGTGTTGATTTTTTAATATAATTTTTAATTTTTCACCTCTCAGTATATAGGTACCTCTAAATAGGTACCTCTCAGAAAAACTTAGACAGACCCCTGCACATGAAAATGAATAATATTACAAAAGATGTGAGTTTTAATAACACATGAAAATGAATACATAATATTACAAAAGATGTGAGTTTTCAAAAGTACAAGATTTTGGTTACTATTCAAAATATAAGTGTTTCTTCAAAATTTTAAATTTATTTTTTCTAGAACATATTTAGAAACACTATCCTTTAAAAAATATATAAATTTTATGTATTAATTAAATTTCACATATGAATATAGGTTTTTGACATTTTCGACATTTTTGACAGTGAGGTTTTTGACGTGACGGTTTAAACCATGGTTTAAACTGTCAAAAACTGTCACATGTCAAAAACCTGCCAACCCTGATAATTGGTAATTTAATACTTGTTATTTTATAAAATCATTATTTTGCGGCATTAGGCTTCTTAAAAAAAAAAATCCTTTTTTAGATAAAATAATTTTTAGGAAATGTGAAGAAAAAAATTATTGATATTATGTTTTTCATTAAGGGGTATGGGTTTTACTCTTATTAATATTAATTTTGAAACAGAAAAATTTCATATTTTTCACATGAAACATTGTTATTTATCCTTAATATTATTATTTAAAAAAAGAGTAAAAAAAAAACATTTTATCAGTAAACGTGTGGATGGATTTTTAGCTGAATCCAAACATGCATGAATTTAAAATGTTCTTTTTATAGATTGATGGTTACATAGCTCGAAACTTTCCAAACCAACAGACCATGATTGGGAGCTTCTTAGATCCTGCTGCTGATAAGCTTCTAATTTCTACTCTATTTGTTACACTAACAATAAATGGGCTTATTCCTGGTGAGATATTATTACAGAATTATCATTTTATTACTTTACCATTTACATTATTTTAAAGTTATTATATTCTATATTAAATGATTTATGTTAAATGCATTAGGGTGAGAAATGTAAAAGATTTCTTTATGTTCTTTTATAACATTTTCTTTATGGCAACAACCCTAAGATATTTTATGTGTCAACATACTTAGTACCTTTTAACTTCAGTGGTATCTTTTAAAATATACAGAAATAATTTTTGTGTGCTTGCAAAATCTTTCTGAAGCACAGTATTTATTCAAATGAGGATAGGGTATACTTTGTGTTATGTTTGAATAAGACTCAAAACAATGTGAAATTATTCATAACATCGAAAAAATGCCTTTATTTTGTGCTTTACATGTTCCTTTTTTATGTGCCTTTATTTTATTTGTACTTTTTTTTTCATGTTTTTTGCTTTTTCATGGTATTTATGATAATTAAGGGACTTGATTATATGCTTAATTCTTTTTTAAAATAATATTAATTCTAAAAATGTTTATTTTATTTTAGAAGTGATAAATAAAGCAAAATTTAAGTTATCTTAATAAATATGTTTATTTGCTTATAAAAATAATGACCTATAAATGTTGATGTAAAATTTTTTTTAGCATGAACAAATATAGCATCATTTCTGTTTACTTGAATTATGATCATTATCATAAACATGTGTTTTCAATTGGAAGGGGAGAAGGTTAAATTTTTCTCTTAGGTGAATAACTCTTAAAAGTCATGGAATTTTAATGTACACATGATTTTTTTTTAAAAATAATAACTACTTATTCTAAACTAGATTCTCTGTAGGATTTGACTGCTTTTTTGCACAATGAACTTTTTTTTCTGCTAACAAGTTGAAGCTAAGTTGTTTACTCTACAAAAAAGGAAACAAAGTTTTGTGCTAATTTGTTTAAATAATTTTACAATTTAAAAATTGAATTTGTGAAGTACATTAAAAAATAACTTTGGACAATTCGACCTATAAACAAATATTTTGTTAACTGTAGTTTTTCACGATACTAAATGCTTTGGTTTAGATATCAAATATTTATTTGACTAATTTAAATGTTGTGTAAGGAAAAAGTATCTTACATGAAGGCTTGATCTTGTGATCGTAATTAATTCACAACAATTTTGGAATGAACTTAACAGAGTTTTACTTTGTTGTGTGCAACAGAATTATTAAAAATAACGTGGTACCTTTAAAAATATTTAAAACAAAATTTAAAATTGTTACATTTTTTGTTCTCATTCTTAAAGAAGTACCCATTTATGTCATAATGAAATTTATTTATTTTTATTAAAAATATGTAATGATACTATTATATATAATTTAATTTTATATTTCGATTTCTTTATTTTAAATATTGCTGTTTTTAATTTTTTCTTTAGTTCCATTAACATCTCTTATTATAATCCGCGATGCTGTTCTCTTTGGAGCTGGCTTTTATATAAGATATGTATCCTTACCTCCTCCTGTAAGTATGTTTATTTCAGTTACTTATTTTTTTAGAAAAAAAAAACATTTTATTTACTGACAAATATTTTTCTTTAATTATTTAATCTGTTTAAAATTGTCTTTAACACGCTTGTTGTTCACAAGAGTATTATGTAACCTATCTTGTAACATAATTTTTTATTTAATACCAATTGTAATGAGAAGAAAAAAATCTTTTGCATAATTTTGTAGTTTACTGTGTAAGAAACAAATAACAGAACTTGTTCTATAAAATTTGATTTTTAGTCAAATTGATTAATTTATTGAAATTTCAATTTGACTTCTGAAATTATAAAAAATTTACCATTTATAGGGATTTTTTTTTTAAATATACTTTTCTTTGTTAAAATTTTTACTACTAATAAATTTAAGATTATGATTGCTTTTTTAAAATTTTTAAAAAAAAAGTTATCAATAGTTGGGAAAAAAATTGTTGGTGTAACATTTTTAACTATTAACGAAGTTTTTAATGCTCAAGGAGTTTAATGCCCTGGAGTTCTGGTTAAAACACTAGAACTCCAGGTTTACCTTGTTCGTTTCATTTATTGTCCCACTTCCTACATCATTTTCAGCTGGCCCGTGAAAATTGCCTACATTGATACTGACAATGTTAAATTAACCCAGATTTTACCTCACCCTTTATTTTAAAATATCTTGCTTTTTATTTTTTTTTAACGAACCAAAATCATTTTTTCTCTACAAAGCTCGCACAAATTTTATAGGTTTTCTTCTTCTTTTTTTTAAATACTTGTTTATTAGCATTTCATAGCTTTTCTGACATTCTTTCTATTCCATACTATTGCCCTTTTGTGTGTGAGAGGGGATTTTCCCCTTGGGTCAAAGTCAGAAAGGGGGTGGGATGGGCAAAGCACAGGAAGGAACATAAATACATAATAGGAACATAAATGTTCAAATTTGCGAGTAGAATTTTTTCCAGCAGCCTTTGAATATTGGAATTAATCCAATCATTTAAAGTATGTTAAACTAAACTACTGGTTAAGTAATAATTTCTTTTCCTTGATTCTGGTGACCTGCAAAATGTTTCTAAGGAAAATTAAATGTTCTGGAAGCTCTTAAATTTGATTTCTGCAGCATTGGATAGTGTTAACTAAAATACGCCATTAATGTCTTTAATAAAGCTTTTCGATATCCAAGACTAACATAGGCCCTCCAGAATAAAATTGCTTGGCTGAAGATCTTCCGAAGTTGACAATGCATACATCGACAACAACTCGCATCACACAATTTTTCTATTCCTTCAATATCTGATTCAATGCTTGCTCTGAATGATAATGAGTAAAACGATGAAGATTAGTGATTTATTAAAAAAAATTTTAAATTAGCAACAAAAAAAGCAGTACATATTGATTTTGGTAATTGTTAATTTTAATATAAAATCTGAGTGAGTTATTAAAAAACATAAAGAATTGTTCAGTATTCAAAATTTACCACTTTAAAATTATTCTTTATTCCAAACTAGAGGCTTCAAAATAATGATAAATTATTAATATGAGGCTTCAAAAGTAAAAACTATTAAACTATTCTTCATTCTGTGCTGCAGGCTATGAAGATTTAATGAATTATTATTATGAGGCAGCAAAAGTGCAAACTTATGTAGTTATTATGTTCAATAAACTTTTTTTATTATTATTAATTTAGCTTTTCCCCCTTCTCTATTTTTCTTTATTTATTTTAATATTATTGATCTATTTAGTTCTGATAATTTTAAATTAAAGCAATAGCTTAACGTATAATTTTTTAAAAAAAAAATTCTTCAATTGGTTATTCAATTGAAATCTATTCTAAATTATTCGTGTAATCTATTTTGATTAAAAAAAATTTAATAAATCATAAAGTTTTTAAGCAATTAATTAATTATAGATTTGGTCCTGGTTTCAAAACTACTCTTCTCATTCAGAGTTTTAAATAATTTTGTGGTAAAGTTAAACAACAATTAAGAACTGATAACTGTATTGGAATTTCATAAACTAAAGTTATAAAAATACAATATATATGGTTAATGTTACCTTTTTGAATTTTGAAAATATTTAATTGTTATATATTTAAAAATATTCAAAGGTACGAGCTAGAATTTGTTTAATTTTATAGTTAAGTCACTATCACATTCTTTGATTTCAAAGGTTTTCAATCAAAAGCCCTAAATTGTAGATAAAATATATCATTACTATTGTACCATAGAAAATTCGCATAATTAATGTGTTATCACATAGTTTATTATATTGATTATTATATCAAGTTTATTATATGGCTAATTCAGATGACTAACTGATATAGTAATTATAATATATAATTAATACTTTACTGCCTGTATACTTCAGCATGTTTTTTTTTAATGGAATGTTTATTTAAAGAAAAGATGTAATACATAACACATGAAGTAATAACACATAATAAAAACACATGAAGATATAAGATTATATTACTCCAGTATTACATGTGGTAGCAAAAATTACAAATTAATGAGTCAAGAGTTCTGTCTCATTTTGTATAAGGAGAAATTTCTAAGACAAAAAAAATCTGTATATTTGGTTGTATGTTGCTATATATTTTATATTTTTTACAGTGGTAATAATATTTGTTATAATTCATATTATATATTTCTATTAGGGTTTGTAATGCTGATAATGAATGAAAAAATTATTCTTATATTTCAATGTTTATTAAATGTTAGTAAATTATTATTTTTTCCTAGAAAACACTGACCAGGTATTTTGATATGTCATTTGTCACAGCTCGATTATCACCAACCAACATAAGCAAAGTAAGTTTACCAAATTATTTTATGTATCATGAACTATTATATTTTATGAACACAATTTTATTTGTGGCTCTTACATCATTTAAACTTTTATTAATAAATCAGCCCTAAAAAGAGTTTTATTTGATTATAAATTTGTAAAAGAGACATAAATTTATTTTCTTCCCTTATTTATTTTTTTCACTTATTTTTAAATAATTAATTATGATAACTAAATATTCAAAACTCTATACACTAAATTAATATTTGAAAAATATCCATAGTAACTATTTTTTCCTCCAACTAATATAGTAAAATTCTTTTGACCTGTTATTTTTTAATTATGTCCAACTCTTACGTATTCTTCATTAACAGATCAACACTGGAATTCAATTGGCTCTTGTGGCAGCATCCCTTGCTGCTCCTGTATTCAGTTTTGTTGACCACTTTTATTTACATGTGCTTTGGTAAGTATTGTGTTTATAAGTATTGTGTTATATTGTATAAACATGTAACAATTATAAACATGTTTAATTATAAACAAGTATTCAAAGCATGTTTATAATTATCAGAGAGAGGAAAAGACTTTTTTGTAAAAAAAAAAAAAAAAAAAAAAANAAAAAAAAAAAAAAAAAAAAAAAAAAAAAAAAAAAACAATAAATAAGAATGTTCACGAATAGAGAAATGTATTAAAGATAGGTCAATTCAATAGTTTTAAAATATCAAACCTTGTAGAATATCCAGATAAATACTGTATGTACATTCAGCCCTTTACCCTGCATTATTTTCTGTAAACTTTATGCAAGAATAAAAGATTATATTAGTTATATTGTTGATGTATAAAAGGATATATTCAGTTATATTTTTTTGCTTTTACGTCATTCATTTTTTTTTATTCTGACATTTAAGTTGAAAATTTAAGTTACAGAAGGCTAAAAGACTGTAACTAAGAGAGAGAGAGAGAGACATTTTAGCTCTGGATAACTTAAATCAATGTTATTAAGTAGATAATCATTGGACTCATAGACTATAAATTATAATTGGGCGTATTTTTATGTTTCTGATATTTATTCTGTATGAATTAGTATAGTTTATTGTAATTACCTGTTTATTAAACTGTAGATAAGTGATAAAATTTAACATTAGCTACCTTATAAGATGTTCAGGTGTTATAGAAAGACCTGGACTACCCGAAACAAGAAAAAGTTGATGATTATAATTTTAAGCCTTAAAAAAATTCTTTCAATTTATGAAAATATGAAAAATAAATAAAAATTGCATTAAAAATATGAATTAATAGTTTTCATCAGTCCAAAAGATAACTTTTTAAACTGGAAAAACCAAATAGCTCAAAATTAGAAAATCTTGTCGGAATATGTTTAACTTTAAAGCCAACGATGTATATTAAGAGAATAATATCACAAACAAAAATCTATATACTTAGATATATTATCTCTTTTTTTTACCATAATTAATTTTCAAAATTTGAGAAAAAAATTTTTATTGCATCGAAAAAAAAAGTTATGAACAGTTTGATAATCATTTCATTTATTGCATATTTGACTGTTTCTCCCTTTTTTTAGGTATATAACTGGTACTACAACTATTTTGTCTGCAGCAAGTTATGTTTACTACAAAAATTCTACATTCAAGTTATTTTCTTCAGCAATAGAAAAAGAGAAGTGATAATTTACTGATCCTCAATTTGCACTGATAATAATTAATATATTTGATAAAAGTTTTATCCAATTAAAAAACTTTTATTATCGTTAGGTAATGTGAGTATACAGATACATTATATTTTATTATTGTTTATATATGATACTATTCTGTAAATTAATAAAATGTTGTTCAATATTGTTTCAAAGATCATTGTAACTTAGCATCTATTAGAACACAAATGGTTTAATTCATTTTATAATATTGTAATTAATACAGTAATTATAGTAAGAAAGTTCTTTTTTTGAAAACTTTATGCATAAGTTTTTTTTTTCCTCCTCAAAGAAAGTTTTAAATGTCATCCTAAATGACACCACCACACTCTCCTCTCTATTTACTGCTCTATTAAAAGACTCGTTTAAATAATTTTATTTTTAATTCATAACTTTACATTCTCTTCTCATTCAATTTTTCATCCTCTTATTTTCTTTCCTTATTCTTGATCCATTTTTTGTCCATTTTCCTCCTCTATGTTGATGCTTTTTTACCCTCCATTTTTCTTTCATTATATTTCATAACTGCCTGCCAAGGAGATCATGGTGCGTAGCGTTTTTAAAAAGTGCTTAAAGGTGCTTATTTTCGACTTTTGTTTTTTAAAAGCTTTTTCATTGGGTGTTTTTAAAAAGTGCTTAATTTTCCCTTTTTGAAAATGATATATATATTTTTTACCATGTCAATTTTTGCATGTGCTTTTCACATTGTTCAATTCAACGTTTTCACAATTAATTTAATTACAATCTAGTTCAGCGTCCCGTCGATCCATAGCGTATAGAAAGCGCTAATCATTTTGCATGTTTGATGAAATCCTTGAAAGTCCACATGTGCGTCCACTGAGCTTGGGGGTTTGGTGAGATTCTTGCACTCTCATGTGCAACTCTGCTGCATTTTGCAAGATATTCTGAATTTTAGGCTTCATTTTCCACCATCTGATAGCGAACCAAAAAACCTCTTCATCTTTTTATAATAGCTAATATAATCAAAAGAGTTCTTAGTCAGAAACTGGTTATTTTATCATGATCATGTAAAGTCTTTGAAAATTATTTTGCATTTTATTAATGTACATTGTGCTTAAAAATATTTTTTGAGTGCTTAAAAGATGCTTATTTTTTGTTGAAGGATTTAGCTATGCAGCCTGGAGAAGCTTATTTTTCTCACAATATGTAGCTTTATTTTTCAATGAAAGATTGATTTTTCCATGATTTGTATTTCGATGTTTAAGAAGGTTAAGACATAGTCATAAGTCATTTTAATATATTAATATCAGTAGTGCTCAAGCGAGAAGTAATTCTTCAGATTTATATAAATGTCACACAATATTTGTGAAATGGCAATAATAACTGACATTCCAAACTAAAGATTCTGATTTAAATGTAAAGAAGGCACAATCATGTTGGAAGTTATGAATGATAGGGAACTAGGCCATTTTAATTAAGCAGATATGAGTAGGTCTCACACATTTAATTTGTGATAATAGACTTTTACAATTGAAAAATATTATATTATATTTTTCCCTTTTCAAAAATTTGATTCTTTTTCAATGAGATGTTATATCATGCGGATTTGAGTAATCTCTATTTGACACGTAATTTCACACTGTTGGATGTTTTTTTCATTATTTTTTATGTCAGTAGTTATTTAAAAAAAATTTCAGTCTTTTCTGTGTGGTTTTTCAAATTGCGCTGTTGAATGAAACACGAATTTTAAATTGGAGAATTTCAAATCAATTCACCATAAATTTACTTGGTTTCATAATCGTTTTTATCAGTCAAATGATGGACAAAGTCGGTCCCAAGAGTGTCCACTTAACTGAGGTTTCACTGTACTTTCATTACTTATATCTTGGGCAACTTTAATAAAAAAAAAATTCTAATTTTAAAGCAACAATTTTATAATTAATTTTAAATTGCTCTAAAATTTTTGTTTAATTTTGAATATTTTTAAGGTCAAGGGCAAAAAATAAAGACAAAAAATTTTTTTAAATTTAATTAGTTTTATAAAAATGTCCATATTTCCATAAATATTTAAGCTAGGCTTACGAAATTCTTTGTAATTATTGCACATAATAACTGTCACAAGTTACAAATCTATTGCTACATTTTTTAGCATAAGGTGTTAAAAAACAATATTTTCTGTTTGCAATTTATTGTCCATCACTGAAACCTCTAAAAGTTTAAGCTTCATTAAAATGTATGAGAAATCGCATGTTCGAAACACTTCTGAAGTTATAAATTAGTTCTCTAAGTATTTCTAAAGAAATATGAATATAGAAGTGTCTCCATTATTTTGTCCATTTTGACAATATTGTTTTAAAATACCATTATCGCGACATTCAGAAATGTTGATATTTCATGACGTATTGTTTTATTCCAATGTCAACACTATTTTCGGTTCCTAATATTTTTATAACATACAAACTCATTAAACAAATAAAAATTATTGTACTTTTATTTGAAAAAGCATCGTACATTGTATAAGTTGTTCAAAAATACAGAGAAAAATAAATTTGTGTTTTGCATTAACATATACTGATGGACAAATTTGTAATAAACAATACATTTCACTTTTCAAAATTTTTTTTTTAACACTTTCATTATACAAAAATATTAATGAACAAATGAAGCCATATAATACCTTTTAAAAGAGACATATGTACAAGTTCATCACTTATTGTAAGGTGTAGAGTGAGTAAGATTTTTTGTAGATTTAAAAAAATCCAATCAAGAATTAAATGAAGTGATGCATATTAAACCCTTCCAGGTTCATATTAAGTAATTTTGTAATATTGGTAAAAATCTTTCTCTATAACATGGATGGAATAAGGTTTTTCGAATATTTTAATGAGTTTCAAAGCTATAAAAAAAGTGCCCACATTTATGATAACTCCTAAGCCCCAAAATTCGTACACATCTTTCAATTTTTATCATAAGTTTAAAAAATCAGTAAAAAGAATAGTTTTTAAATTAAAAAAAATTGAAATGAGAAAAAAAAATTTGATATGATTTTAGCCAAGAAACTTAACAAATTTGAACTTATTTTAGTGCATTATGTTAATAGAAGAAAAATTTACGATACTGAATTTATATGTACAGCGCACACAAAAAAGGGACCATTTTGAAAACCTCTGATCTAATGATTGGATCTTCACGTTTCTAGGACTCAATCTTAATGGTTCGAAGGGGTGACCTGAAATACGTTAATTAATTAGTGCGAAGACCATATTTTACGAAATCAGACACAGAAACGTATTTTCTCTGAATAAACATACCTTTTTTTTGATGGATTCAGATTTTTAACTCCCAAATCTGGGAATCTCAATCTGGGAAACGTGGTCCTTCTCCTATTGTCAAGAGAGTTGAACTCCTCAGTGTTAATGCATATTTCATTATGCATTAACACTTTTATGCATATTTCATTATGCATGCACTTTTTGCATATTTCCAGATTAAGCGAATTGAAAAATCTTTATACACAATTATAAAAATCATTTCTCCAAAGATAATTCCATGCAAAAAATAACTTTTTGTAAACATTCATTATTTTTTTACATCATTTTAAAGAATGTAATATTAGAAGGCAAAATACTAAATTTGAGCAAAATCGAAATCAGTAAGATAGTTCCTGAGAAATCGAATTTAAAAAAGTAGCATATTTAAAATTCGATATCCGAGGAACTATTCGACCGATTTCGCTCAAATTTTGTATTTTTTCCGTGTAATATTACATTCCTTAAAATGATGCAAAAAATTTTATACCTTACAATTTAAAATGTTTTCTATTGTTACTAAGTAAATAAAAATAAATATTTACTAAGAGTTATTTTTTGCATGGAATTATCTTTAAATAAACGAATTTTATAACTGTATGCAAAGATGTTTCAATTTTCGAGATATGGCGAAATTCTCAAAAAGTAAAATTAAGGGGTCTAAACTTCGAAACCATAATTCTCGGATTGCGGCTAACCCTTATATTTTGGAAGTTAGAAATCCGAATTCGTCGAAAAAATTTTGATTTTGAAAAAGCGCATTTTTGTATCAGACTTCCGTAATTTAAAATATCGTCTGCACATATTAATTAGCATATTTGAGGTCATCCCCTCGAACCATTAAGATTGAGTCCTACGAACGTGAAAATCCGATCAATAAATCATAAGTTATTCATGGTGGTCTGATTTTTTAAAATTTTATTTTTTTGCGCATTGTTCATATATGCACACAGTGATTTAGAACAACGGTTACAAACTTGGAGAGAAATAAGGATTCACAATCGTTTAACAACCTATGCCTACAAGTGTCATTGTAAGCCACTGAGTTGCTCTTTCCTTTATTGAACTGGCTGTTCATTTAAATTATCTTAATCTTCCATTAATTTTACATTTTCTAGTAATTATCATCAAAAATGCCATGTTTACGTAATTTAATGATTTGACCAACTAACTTGTCAAGCTGGCGAAGTTCGTCTCAAATCATTAAATTATGATAAAATAGTTATCTCTCATCGTGTCTCAATTTTTGACAATTAATAGAAAACATACAATTAAGATAATTTAAATAGACAAGAAATTGTATAGATAGAATAAGATTAAATAGATAGAAAATAGCAAACCACTTATCCTGTTTCAATTTTTGACAATAATTAATAGAAAACATAAAATTAAGATAATTTAAATAGATAAGAGTACCATTTCAAATGCGCACAAACGCCCCTTCACAATGAATAGACGTTGCTACCGGCGTATGATGACATTCATGGACATGCGTTGGTGTGCTATTCTCAATTCTTATAGAGCTATCTCCTCTTCAAGTCTATAACAGTTATACAATAAATAATCACTGTATAAGAAGGAAATGTTTTTTTATTGGAATTGCTTAAGAAATATAAAGAATTAAAGGGAAAAAACATCCCAGTTGGTTTTGCAACGAAACGCGTCAAATGAATAAATAGTTTAAAAGTGAAGTATGTTTAGTGTATGAAGATTGCTAATTAAAACAAAAAAGAAGGTGAAATAAAAATTTCCAACATTACACGTATTTGTTCCTACTATAAAAAAATGACTCATCAAACAGGATAAAACGCTATGATTCATGAAATTAGATACTTATGTATATATATATTTATGTATATACATATAAATCATTCGATGTACTTAATCTTCAGGTTCGGTTTTCAGTTTCTTTCGCTTGGATGGTACAGAATCAAATCTGTCTAACATGCCTTCCAACCATTTCATAAAACGGCTATCTTCACCAGTTCCCGCTTTAGGTGTCATGTAGTACTGCTGTACAATCCATTTCAGTTGTGCCTTCAGGCATTGCACATCATCTGTGAATTGTTTGGCTACTTTGGCGGGGCTCATCTTCTTTTTAACATGATTGAAAAATGCTTCGAGTTCGACAATAGTTAATTCACCCTGTTTCTTTTCCCTAGTATTGATGATCTCCTTAATTCTCTTGGGTAGAACAACTGGAGCATAGACTGGCTTCTTTCGTCTCGGTGCTCGAATAGTTTCGCCTGAATCTGAAATATCAGATGCTTCTTTTTGGTAGAAGTCATTGAAATTCCTCTCTGAGTTCATTTCAGGTTGACTGGAGGTGGGTAAGTTGAAACTTAGTGCATTGGATTCATCCTGACAACCTATGGGATAAAAAAAGGGTATAATTATGTCTGAAGCAATGGCTGTTTAGAATAATGCAGCTTCGTTATATATTTTATCCTTATGACAGATTTATCATTATGTCAAAAAATAAAGAGAAGATATTAACTAAGATAACTTTTGTTCTAATGATCGAATTTTCACATACTAAATACCAAGGCATCTGAAGGACCACTCTTTCAGGGACACCAAATTAGGTGGGCCAACGTTGCTCCCACAGTAAGGACAGGTAGTACAGAGATAGAAAGAACACCATTGCCTTGCCCGGGATTCGAACCAAGAACCTTTCTGATGCAAGGCCAGTTCCGTGACCCCTACACAGGATGGTTGGTTATAGGGTTGATATCGTGTATGCAAATTACTCAATGCTTACTGTTAATTGAGTTATTAAATGAAACCCAGTACTTACTTCCTCTGAATAAACATATCTTTTTCTCGACAGTATTGGATTCTGATCATCACAATTAAAAACTTGTTTACCTAAAGATAATTCCATGTTAAAAATAATTTTAAATAATTATTAATTTTTGTTATTTCATATAAAAACGGTAGAAGAAATTTTGAGTTGTAAAATATACAAATTTTCGCATAACGTAATTTGAATTTAAAAAAAAAATTTGAAATTTACTTCAAATCGTTTGAATATTTTCTGAGTTATCAAGCCTCGTAAGTCCTGATTTATGTTTTAATTTCTTAAAGTTTTAGCGAAAGTCAGGTTGTCAATTTAGTTAGAAGAAAGTACAAAAGACAACCAATAGCTTTAGTAAAAGTTTTTGCACAATAAAATAAAATAGACCATAAAGAGAAAAAAAATTTGCAAAAAAAGCAACTTAAAATTGCTATAGATTTTAAACAAGTTGGTTTATAATAAAATATGGTTCGTTTAGCACGTCGAATTTCAACTCTGTAGTAGTATTTCTGCGGTCTGCAAAGTGGCCCCTCACATGGTATTTTTTTTACTCTTAAGTTTAAACAGTTAAAGCTTTTCAAACTAACTATCAAAAGTTGCATTTTTCTGTTCCAAAAGCATTTCCGGTTCAATTTTCATCAAACCATCGACGTTTTAAATTTCTAAATGTAATAGTCTCAGCAAAGAATATATAATTCTTTGATCTCTGTGCAAAAAAAAAAAAAAAAAAAAAAAAAAAAAAAAAAAAAAANAAAAAAAAAAAAAAACTTTAACGTAAAGTAATACTCGAAAACACGGGGAGCAGCGGAACTTTCGAAGTCAGACATCAGGACCAAAGTGGAGAGTGCACAACTTCTTTTGTGGACAGATCTTTCTTTTACTAAAATAAGTGGTCAGAGTTTCTTTTTTTCTTCCTTTTTTTTAAAATTTTTTTCTTAGTTTTTTATTGTTAATTTTGAAGACATTAATTTTGAAGAAGCAATTCATTTGTGTCGTCTACAGCCATTCCTCGCATACATATGCAACATTTTCCAGTGGCAAACAAATGCAACATACATGCATGGTACATACGCAACATTTTTTAGTGGCAAAGAAGCTGTCTATATTAAAAATGTGGTAAAGACATCAGTGCTTAAAAAAGTGGATAATTTCCATTCCATTGGCGATCGAAATGAGCTACAGGTGGTGCAGAACAGAACTCTCTACCTATGGCAACACGTAGCGTGCTTTCAGCATTAGCGTGTGGATAGTCATAGGAGAAATATGTACATTAGTTTCTGTCTTGATTTTCAGAGACAAAAAAACTTTTAAGTTAGGAAACTATATGGAACTAAAAACTGCATTTAACATAGTTCTAAAAGAAAGCGTTGTAGAAATTTTAGAAAATATTTTGGTAATTAAATACATAAAATGTTACGAAAGGGGGAAATATCGTAATACATTCCTATACAACTGAGAAGCAGAAGGAAAGGGGGGCTGGGTCAAAAAATGGGACAGGTCTTCTCTCCATATGGCGTATTCGAGTGTTTGCGAATTATTAGTTACCATCTTCAGTTCAAAAAATTGCAATAAAATGATTTCAGAAAGATTCATGTCATATATGATGGACTCGAACTTCTTAATTTGCGAAATAAATCCTAAGAAGGTAATTATTATATTTACCTTACTTTATCTTTCTTTTAAAAAGTCCTGATCGCGAAATGGAAACATTAAGCACATAAAAGTTAGGCACCGATCAAGTCACATTCAGGCCCAAGGCCCACCAAATTTTCCGGGCCCCTTCCAAAATATTTTGAAATTAAATTTCTGAAGAATAGTCCTAACAATAAAAAATAATCGATTGAACTGCATGATTCAAGAGAAACATTCTAAGAAATTTTGAAAGCAGACAATTGAAGATAATTTTTCTTAGATAAAGTTTACGCATCTATATATTAAAGCAAAATATAAAACAACAAAACAATGCTGTGTCAAAATAAAAATAGTTTGGTGACCACAAATAATTGAAATCAGTGATCATTGCTAAAAGTCACTGATTAGCTGAATTACTTTTTTATTTAGTACTTAAACCAACACAAAGCCAGCCGACTTTTCATTAGATTTAACGATAAGTTCAGCATGTACGCTAAGATATTAAGGTTATTAACTATAATTTTTATTAAAAAATACACGCAAAAAATATCCAAAAGTGCCAAAATTATAGCTACTCATAGAAAATTAAGGACACATTTAAATAATTTTTTTTATTTTATAAAGCACTTTTAAAAGCTGTACTTTCGAATTTGATTCGTGCAATGTTGACACGAGTTTGGTTTATCACAATATGAAGAAAATTTGAAATAAAAAAAATGCATTTTTTTGAGAAAAACTGTTTCTTTCAGTATTTAAAAAAATAGTAATATTGTAGACTTTTTACTAATTTTTGAGGGTTCCCAGAAATTGTGGGCCCTAAGCCAGTGCCTATTGGGCCTAGGCGACAATCAGGCCATGATGATGCAAAGATGTTTGGTACAGAAATCATTGACGTAATTATGAGTGCTTTTTCTCATTAATAAATTTTTATTAAATAGATAAAACTAACTGAACTGGGATGATTCAGTGGTAAAAATACTGAGCTGTCATTCTGAAGAACTGAAACTCACTCAATCGCCGATAGCTCTGTTTTAGATCAATAGGTACCAGTTTTCCCAAGAAGTAAAAGCGGTCAGTGCGCAATGCAGACCACGTTGCCAGAATCATGCCGTTAGTCACGAGTTTTTTACCTTTTTTCTCTTAGAGTATAAGATTTTTCCAAAATATGTGAAGTGTTACTAAACTAACAATTGAAGTTATAGGATATAATTTAAAATTCGTTAGTTCGATTACAGAGACACGTGTTAGAGATAAGAGCTTCCACTTTAATGATAGATTATGTCAAAAAGTGATGCGTTTTTTCCCAAAGCGTGGCAAAATGGCAACACTCTCGCCTAAATTGTTTATCTAGTAGCTTTAGATAGTTGATCGTTTTCATTTATTTTCAATTGAATTAATGAAGTTCACTGTAATCGTTTGGTTATTTGTTTGATTTCAGTTCCATAAAATGTTAATTCTTTTCGAATGTCGTGTAAGTATATTTTGTAAAGTAAATTCCGATTTTCTGGTTCTTATATTTATTTCAACGTTGGACAAAATACATGTTCATAAGAGTGACAATCTCCATTTATCCTTCCAAAATTAGTCGAAAAATAGATACAGAAAAACGCTATTAATGCAGCTTTTTTTTTCTTTCCCCCCGCTTAAAGTTGAACTTATTTTATGTATATATATATAAGAAAATGAAGCAAATAAAAATATCGCACTTGTATAAAAAAAACTATGAAACATTGTGTTACGAATATTAGAACTAAAAGCTTAAATAGAAAATTTATTTTGACTGGAAAATTTTTGTTTAAATTTTAGAGATTTTCGCAACTATTAAAAAAAAAAAAAAAAAAAAAAAAAAAAAAAAAAAAAAAAAAAAAAAAGGAAAAGAATGAACTTTAAAACTATATTTACAGCACAAAGGAAAAAGTATTTCATTCGTTTATTCAATAAATGTAATCATTGTTCATGATGTAATCGTACAAAAGTAAACAAAAATATGAAACGCAAATTAATATCTAAGCGAGAACAATATTTGCGATCGCAACGCTCGAGTACGCCCTCTATCGGGAGCCTGTAAATATCAGACATTAATTTATAACATTTTCATTTAGTTCTATCAAAATAATTAGCCATGACGGACGCCATTTTCTTAGCAGCAAAATTTCCCTAAGGAATTT
>NC_092206.1:74288873-74303403 GCF_043381705.1 Parasteatoda tepidariorum
CTTTCAGGTTATATCATTAAATTTAGTAAAACTATTTCTCAGGCATTAGGTTTTAACTCTAATAAGAAGATACATATTTTTTTCTGTTTATTTACAAATATTTTTCAGATGTGTTTTGGATGTTCCTTCTTAAAAAAAAAGAGATACCATCTTGTTTTCGGTTGTATAAGAAAGGATATCAAACATTTTTCTTTTTTAAATTTAATAAGGCACATTAAAGAAGGAACGTTACAATGCTACACGCTACATTAAAGACGTCTCCAGAGTAACTGAATGACGGTTCATATAGAAATCGCAGGTATGCGTCTCATACAACAACGCCCCCTATAGTTCGTTGCGATCGCGAAGAAAACAAGTGTTCAAGACACCAGAATCTGTTCGGTTGTAAGAGAAAACAATATAGATTTTCAGGAAAACACCAAGTTTCAATAAACATGATATAATGATCTATAGCGGCAGTTCCCAAATGGTGTTCTTCGGAAACTTAAAGTTCCATGGGTGGATCACAGGGATTCCAAGAGTTTAAAGCTGCCATTATTATTTATTTCCAAGCAATAAACCATTATTCATTTGACATTCTGGTTATTGTTATGAAATTATTTCAGTAAAAAAAAAAAAAAAAGAATTAGCAAAAAAAAATTCTTCCATTAACAATATATTGAGAAAAAAATATATGAAAAGGATATGCATTCATAAAATATTATTATTTCTGAATGAACTTTTCAATTCAATGTAAAGTTAAATCCTAGAAAAAAGAATTATGTTTCTCTGATAGTTTATAACAGTTTTTCTTCCTTTCGAAATCTATAATTCAACACACTTTATTCATTTTCAGCTTATGCGTACACCAAAAACAAATTTAAAACAAGTCTAAATTCATCTCTGGACCTGCGAATTAAATTGTTTGACATGAAACCTCTAATTTCAAGTCTTATTGATAAAATAATGACTGAATAAATATCATTCTTCACCTTAAATCCAATTAAAATAATTTATATATTTTTTGTTAGTTTAGATACGTTAGTTTTGTTAGTTTAGATGCCCACGAAGCGGGCATCTCACTCCTTTATCTGATATTCTCATGTGTGGCTGGGACTATTGGCATAGGCATAAAAGATCAGAGTGTTGGCTGTGTAGCCTCCGTAAATTGCAGTCAGATCTGAGTTTAATTAAAATGAAAAGTATTAACTGGAATAAGAGGGTGTAGATGTAGAATAAATTGAGCATTATCTGTTATTTGATATAAAAATAGAAGATGAAAGTCATGTTTATCTATTATGGGCCACAATTAGGTATATATCTAGGGGTGGTGTACCCCCGAGGCAAGAACAGTGGCGGATCCAGCGGAGGGGGGGGAATATAGGAATCATGCCCCCCCCCCCCAAATTTAAAAATTTTTTTTTATAGTTTACAAAACAAATAAAATATTTTAAAAATTATTTTCTAAAAAACGCGTTACATTTATTATTTAAAGATTTTGAATACTTGAATTATTTATGTATTGCTCTATTGTTCATTATGAAAAAAATAAATGCGAAGACTAGCATTAAAAACCACAGTTTTTTTTTCTTCAAAAAAAAAAGTTTTTATAAAAAAATAAATTTTTTTTTTTGGGGGGGGGGGATCTGAGTCTATGACTCGCGCCCCCCAGGAAAAATTTCTGGATCCACCCCTGGGCAAGAATCACCTTTGTGCTGGTCTATGGAATCGAACCACCTTCTTTATATGTGACTTGTCTTGTCAGATTTCATCAGCGTTTTTGTTCCTCCTTCCATAAATATTAATATGTGACTTTAAATGTGTTTACTTTTTACCTTCATTTTGTTTCAAAAAGGATTCTTAAAATATATATATTTAAGAACGATTTTTATATAACTTTCTGCATATCTTTTAATTAAAAATTACTTTAATGTTAGCAGAGCATAAATTCTATACCCATTGGCGTAGTGTGAAATAAACGTTTGACGGGGCACGCTTTTTTCCCCTTCTTTTGTTTATTCTTTTTTATTTATTTTTTGAAATATCTATATTAAAATTAATACTCTAAAGGAAATAACAGAGAAAGTTTTATAAATGGCTTTAATTTTAATCGTAATTTTCCGTATTTTATTGAGGAGTTAATATCTATTATATTGGCGATAATTAAAAACTTTCATGAAACATGACGCATTCTATAATGTATTCAGGCCATACAGTGAAACCATGGCCAGTCTAAATTTTTCACGCTTCATTTTCTTGTAATTGCCAGAAAAAAAGCCATGGCAAAATTTCTCATTTAAAACCACTTCCATTCAAGGTGAAGATTGATATACTAGCCTATTTCAAGGGATGGTATAATGAAAATTCGATTTTTCTCCGTTTCCAAGTGTATTTTTAAGTAATATCATATGTAAAAAAAAATTTATTGCTTTTTTGAATTTTTCAGGGGGCTGTTCAGACATTTTGTGAAAGGTCCGTTTTTGTAAAATTGTGAAAAAATTACTCGTAATTTTTGAATATAAAATAAACGTTAAGTCACATTCTTTCAACCAGGGTCCTGCTTTTATGAATTTGTGCAAATTTGGTCCGGTTATTGCAAAAAATTTTTCAAGGAGGTTTTAAATTGTAAAGAGATACGAGATTGTGCTCAGCACTGTAAAATTATAATTAAAAAAAATTTAATTTTCAAAAATATGCAGCAATTGCTGCTTCTAAATTAGAGATGCAACATGCAAATATTTGGTATTTAGCCTATACTGCTGAACGCAGAATATTCATTTCGAACGAATAATGGAAGAAGCGTCTGCCGAAGACAAAACTTAATTCGTTTACATCCATCTTTATTGTTTTCCCCCCTGAGAAGGGTTTATTCGATTTATAAAACAATAATGAAGATAAACAAATTTGTGAAGGGTCCGTTTAAAAGAAAAATCATTTTGTTTTCAAGTTAAAATATTTTGTGAAGGGTCCGTTTTTATGAAAAGATATTTTGTGAAGGGTCCGTTAATGGACCCAAATTTCTTCTAAACAGACCTCTGTTTTTATTCCTAGATTTTTTTTATATTTACTTTTGAAGAAAATATTAAGAAATTGTTTTTATAAGAATTATGTTTCATTTAAAATTTCAAACATATAGTTGACTTGTGATTAAAAATTAGTACAAAATCAAATACGATCCAAATTATCACGAAATATATTTTCAATGAAAGAGTAGGACAAAAATAAAATTAGTCCAGGCTTGTAATTAGCGATATAATCGCTTTACTCACAGTGTCCAAAACGTAAAAAATGTTTTTACAGGATTTAGTTCGTTTTTAATTATTACCAGAAAGATAATGAGAAAATCAGATCCATCATAATAAACTGTATTTATAATTTAACAGTGAATTCCTAGGTAAGTAATTCCCTTATAGTGTAATAGAATAACATTTTTACTAGGTGTTTATGCAATAATGTGCCAGTTTTTAAAAAAATATTTTTTAGTGTAATCCGTTTTTTTTACTCCCGTGCTAAGTTTTCAAAAGTTTTTTTGATAATCAAATAAAATAGTTCCGAGCACATCCTATTGAAACATAACGAAAATTCGTACGCTAGATTTCAAATTCACCAATAATGAAAAAAGATATTTTATATGAAATGGTTAAAATTTATAAGAATATTAAACATCAGTATTCTCTCAAATTATACATAAAAATTTATGCTCGGTTCGAATCAGAACACAAATTTAGAGTTCCAAACAAGCTGGAAGTTGTTTAATGCCTATAAGACAAAAAAAGTTAAAACGATACTAAAAACTTTGACAGTTACAAAAAGTAAATAGTTTGTTTAAAATTAATTACACTATATAGAAAATAGTTTTAATTTAGAAAAATATATCGAGCATAAATAAAATAAATAACTACTAACCACTATTATAAATTATTGCTGAAATCATTGAGTTTAAACGAAATAACTAAAAAAAATCATGAAGTGATTTTTAAGATACCATTTACATATAGGTGTTAAATATGGAATTATTTCGTTTAACTATCGAATGTTATTTATTTTTTATTAAATAAAAAATAAGTTTTTGGTGTTTCAAAAAAAGTAATACATAAAAAAAAAATTCTGAAAAATTATTGAGGGGGCACGTGTTCCCCCCCCAACGCTACGCCTATGTCTACACCTATTAAAAGCCAGGTCACCTCATTAGGAGGTGAACACTTTATCCACTGCGTCTCTTTGATGATACATTGAAATAATTTATCATACAGTATCAGTTCTTTAAGGACCTATTGCCTTTAAAAGCTACTAATAATTTGAATGTGATTTAAATAAGAGAGGGACATTAGTAGTTGGATGGTTAGCATTTTATTCAAATGTACATAATTTTAATCAACAATATGTAGTGGTAGTTAATAGTTTATTTAGAAATATATTCTTGATGCAGTACTTAAGCTACCACTTTTTAAATTAATAAAAGACGGTTATAATTGATCAGCTGAAATTTTTTTTTTAGTTCATTTTTAGAATTACTAATCCAAAAAAAAATAGATGCCGTTTTAGTTTACTGATTTATAAAATAAAAAAAATATGTAATCTTAGCTTAGCTATTGTATTCTTTGAAGCTGCTTAAAATGAATGTTTCATGAATGAAATGATTAAGCTGAGTAATTAAGAATGTTTTTCTTTAATTTAAATAGCAAAAAATATCTTGACATTGGAAACACATTTTAAACCACTTGTAGAATCGGACATAAGTAATAGAGTAAAAAGATATAGCTATAAGTATAATTCAAACAAGTAAAATTATTTATAATTTATTCTTTTCCATTTATTGTTAAAAAAAATCCCGCTGATAAATTTTACATAAATGCAAATATCAGAAAAGAGTATCATGAAATTATTCTTACCACCACTTTTAAATTTTTCGAAAATGTGCAATCTAGTATAGTCTTTAATGTGATAGTAAAGAAATAAATCTTATTTTTAAAAAAATGTAAGCAAATATAACTAATATTTACCATCTTCTCTGTCGTATGGCAATGATGAATCTTCTGAAAATCTGCGATCTGTTGATGAAGATCTTCTGGGGGATTCGTAAACAATAACTGGACTGTCTCTGCCAGTGGTACTACTAGCAGCTGGACTGCCATCNTTTTTACTACCACTTTAAATATAAAAATAAAATTTTACGCCAAATGCGTAAAAGTTGGCAGGTATGCTAGTATAGTCTTTAATGTGATAGTAAAGAAATAAATCTTATTTTAAAAAATGTAAGCAAATATAACTAATATTTACCATCTTCTCTATCGTATGGCAATGATGAATCTTCTGAAAATCTGCGATCTGTTGATGAAGATCTTCTGGGGGATTCGTAAACAATAACTGGACTGTCTCTGCCAGTGGTACTACTAGCAGCTGGACTGCCATCAAACCTGGCTTCTGGATTTTCGTCAATACCAGAAAATCGCATCTTTTTAGAATAGCTTTCAGTGTCATAGTCATTTTCGCTCCTTACCGAAGCTCGTTTTAGAACAACTCGTGGATTTAGCCTGGAACATGCATTATAGTCTTCTGGTTCTTGCTTAATTTTAACTTTTCCAAAAGATGCTGACTTCTGAGCTGAACCATTATTTTGTTTCGGCAAATTACCAATAATCGACTCAATTCGAATACGCTTCGCAGTAGAAGTAGAAGCAGATGGTGATCTCTCACGTATTTCGAAGCGTTGAGCATTTCTACGAGCATATGATTCGGGTGAAGTTCTGGCGGAACCTCTGTCATCACGAGTTTGAGTAATTACTAATTTTGGACAGTCCCCACGAGAATGCTCAATGTCATGACAAAGGCAACAAAAAAATGACACTCTTTTTTCTCGTTTCTTAGCCCTAAAAGTTAGGGATAACTTCATATTATCAGGTAATCCACTGTTTCTGAAGACACCGAGATCTTCTATTTCTGGTATGTCAAGTTCAAGCAACCAATTACCACTGCGTATTGTAGGAAATTCTTTAGAAACTGGAATAGAACAAATATCGAGAACGGGTTTCAAATCAAAACTTTCCAATTGATTTTGAAGCATTTCTTTAAAATCAGTTTCCGAATCTGGCATCACATCGTGCACCGTTAATTTAGTCGTGAGAGAATGTATAGAAGCTCTTTCATCCGACAAAGGCAGATATTTTAGCTTCAAAAAGTCCTCAACCACAGATTCTTCACTGAAATAAACTCGAAATCCGCCATATTTTCCATCACGCATAACTCCGGTAATAATCGCATTACTACCGTCAACATTTTCCAATATTTCTTTACATCCTCGTATCACCAATTCAACATCCGTATCCTGAAAACGAATAAAAATTCCAACGTCTTCGCCCATTTTGAAAATAAAAATTCTAAATTTAAAGGATTCTAATTTTCTTCCGAAAAAAATCAATGTCACCGAGTCGCTTCTACATTATTTTCCTGCTACGCCCAGAAAAACTTTTAGATAGTACTAGTTGATCCTAACAACGTTATCATCTACAACGCCTTTCACTGCAGCGCTTAAAACGTTATCAGAACGAAGTACGGGAACAAACTGTGGATGAATCGTTCCTATTTTATTTATTTTTGCAAAAACTTCCTATTAGGCTGGCGCTGTTTCTTCTATCTCTTAAAAACAGGCATTGGCTTATTGCCAACAAATCTTATAAATTTCCATCTCCGATTTCAAACAAGTAAACGATTGTGTGAGAATTCTCTAAAATGAGAGTTTGATAGGTGATTTATTACTCATCGATAGAAGTTTTAAAAAATAATTCTCTACGATAAAGTGAAGAAACAATTGCTGAGAAATAATTAAAAGCAAGACCATGTCGTCCTACACTATTGATCTCTGTATAGTTTTAGACATAAATTATTTTCATAAATTATTTTAAAACTTTATTTTAAGAAATTCAGACAACGTTCAATTTCAGGGCAAACGAAATTTAAAAAAACAAGAAGTTTGAATAATTATTTTTAATGACATAAAATTTATCACAGTCATTACATTTTGCATATCTGCCAATGTTTACATCCATTGAAGATAAGTTTACCGATAGTAGTGAAATAACACTCGAATTAACACTTGCATGTCTGCCAAACTTTATAATCTTCAAGTTCTTTCTTAGAGGTAGTGAATGTCAAATGAATGAACATTGTAAATCGGCATTTTATTTACATTTAACGAACAGTTTAAGACCCCATATGATAATCAACGGGTTTTCCTTATCTAATGAGCGAATTATTTAAATGTAGTAGTAATCAAAATAGTTTTAGGTCAAATTTGTTAAACTAAGAATCAAGTTAATCATGCATAAATTTCGCTACCACATTAGATGCAAAAATAAAATCTTTCAGTAAATTCGAAAATTTCAGTCAGGTATAGAGTTGTACAATGAAAATCGTATCACTTGAAACACTTTTATAACAGGGCCAAGCATTAACGCTTAAATGAGTATTGAGTAGTAGATGGGTATTTCCTGCATTTAACTACCACTGCAGTTCTTAAAATGATCGCATGCTCTTGATCTCGGATAAAAATAATATCGATTCACATGTTACTCATAAATTATTTACAGATTGAATCCCCGTGGTGGACAATGAAACAGTCCTTGACATAATGAGGAATTTTTGTCCTTAACATGTTGAATGCCATGGGGGTCACCGGTGACCGGCACTAAGTTTGTTCGTAGCACCACGGGGGTCTCTGGTGACCGGAGAAGCTAAGATTATTAGAAACACATAATTCGTGTAAATTTTTGATTTTTTGATATTATTATAGTTATTAAAGTGGTTTGAAGAAATTAATACAATATAGAACACACAAAAATAGTTTTATTTATATACACAGCGATGCCAACTTGCTCCGGACAGCGAATAAATATTTTCAAGTGGTAGTAAATTAATTGTGATTCTTGTTTTAATAAATTCAATTTAGTAGATTTTTATCCACCGTTATTTCTAAACAATTCGCAGGCTTATATAATTCACCACTTGATAGTATTTATGCCATGCTATAACCTTTCAAAAAGCAAGCAAAAATAGTTAATTATTTGCAAAATTTACTTTGTAGTTATTTACCTTTTTTTTAAAAATTATTTTGGCGTGTCTGGAGCAGTTGGCGTCGCTGGTTACGAATAAATAATTAAAAAGATAAAATGGTGTTTTTTGTGTACATTGTACTTTGCATAATTTGTAGCTAGAAGACATTTTTCCAGAAAGCCTAAAAAGCTGGCAAACACTGCATGTGTGCCTAACCTCGGAAAAAAAAGAAGACTATTTCTTTTTCAAATAAGTCAAAAGTGCTAGCACAAATCTATCGCTAACACGTTGAATGCCATGCTAATTTTACATTGCTTGCCCGTCTGGCTAAACTGTAAGTAACTACAAACTAAATTTGCTAATTTGACAAAATTTGATAGATTTTAAAAGGTTAAGCACGACTTACCTGAAAAAAGTGGTGAATTATCTAAGCCTACGAATTGTTTATAAATAGTGGTGAATTAAAATCTACTAAATTGAATTTATTAAACCAAGAATCACAATTAATAAACTACCACTTGAAAATATTTATTCGCTGTCCGGAGCAAGTTGGCATCTCTGTGTATATAAATAAAACTATTTTAGTGTGTTCTATATTGCATTAATTTCTTCATACCATTTTAGTAACGATAATAATATAAAAATATTAAAAATTTACTCGAATTACGTGTTTCAAATAATTTTGACTTCGCCGGTCACCGGTGATCCCCCGTGGAGCTACGAACAAACTCAGTGCCGGCCACCGGTGACCCCCATGGCATTCAACATGTTAATAGCATTTATTTAGAAAATTAGGAAGCCCCTCCCCCTGCTTGCTCCGCTCGCCATCTCCCGTAATTGCTTCTCTTTAATCATGTTTATTTCTACTTCAACATAAATATTTTCCTCAAAGATTTGAACATTTTGGTTTCAAAAAGTACAATAATTGTAACTTTATGTAAGAATATTTTGTTACTGTGCTAATCGTAACGAAATAGACCTAGATTTGAAAGATAATCATTTGTATTTGAGAAAAAAATTACCAAAGGAATACAGATTGTGAGAAGAGGAAATAAATTCAAGGTAATTTTATTCGTTGAAGAGGCTAATAATAATTCAAATAAGACACGGTTTTAATCGCTATTTATAAATTTTTTGGCCTAGTTTTGTTTTTAAATTTCACTATGAGGACTAAGATTTATAACTGGAAATATTTAATCTTTCTCTTTCTCGCTTTTGCTACTTTTGATCGACATCCACTTGAGTGCGAGCTCAGAAAATACTGAAATAAGGATGTAGTAATAATTTTTCTTCTCAATATTCAATGTAATATTTAATTATTTCGATGTAATAATGATTTCTTCGTAACATATATTTTCAGCGACAACGCTGTCAAAAAATACAAAAAAGCACTTAAATTTGTAATAAATTTCTAACAAATATGAATATCGAGAAGAAAAAAAAACTCGTTAAATTTATGTTACAAAATGGTCCTTTTTGGTTATGATTAAGTTTCGTTATGATTAAACACACCATTACTCTATTGTATTCATTTCTATAAAATAATTTTTAATTAAATTTTAAAAAAAAACCGAAGTATTAAACAGGTGAGCATAAACTTTGCTACCACTTTAACTATAAAAATAAAACCATGCGGAAATTTGTAAAATCTCTCAGCTTTGGACCTGTAAATATTGTAAATAATTTTTAAATTTTTTATTTTCTCTTGTACAATTTACTTATTTATATAGCTTTGCTTAATTTCAATTTTCAATGAAGATGAAGAGGCATATAGACCCCCGGGCTAGGTACCTCGAAATTTTTTTTATATGCAATCATGCAGTCAGACAGCTTTGGACATGGGGATCGCAGGAGTCCAAATTTTGAGCGGGACGAATTTAAAATAAATCGATAAATTTCACACATAAAAAATTCTTGTGTCTGCAATATATATTTGAAAAAGGATTATTTTATCTCTTTCACGTTCTTAACTTTGATGAGTTTAAATCAATGATGATTCATAAAAACTTTCTTTATTTGTATAAAATATATTGGTATACTTAGAGAATTCTAATTATTGAGGGGGACATATATCAACTGTCCCCCTCGGCCAAAGACACCTATGACTTTGGGACATACATGATTACTTTAAAGATGCATAAGTGCAGGTTATTACTAGTATATACTTTTCAATTGACTTCATACTTGCACATTAAGCTTTAAAATTAATGCAATTTTTTTCTAAGAAATATATGAACCTAAAATTTTCTTAAAATACAAAACGTCATATACTTCTACATTTTCAACCAATAAATTTTTCAAAAAAAAAAAAAAAAANTCTTCTTACTACTTGTTATTTGAATCTCCGAAACTTTAAAACAATATTATGTAAGTTCTCTACAATTTTTTTACATAATTTGCAATTAGTAACAAACATGTTGACACTGTCATTTAACTAAAATTACGAATTTTGAAATTAATATGATTTTTTAAAAGGCAAGCGAAGCTTAAGTGTTCCTTCACTGGTTAGTTTACCCAATTTTAAAAACTTAACAATAAAAATATAAACGAAGATACTAGTTATGTAAAAAATATCTTTATATCGTCTTGAACCAAACTCTTGTGACTTCAACAACGATTATCTGAAATTTTATTGATATTTTAAATGTCACTGCAAAGAGTATAAAGATGCCGAACGTAAAGAGCAGTCGAATACGTAGACGAAATTTTTAAGTGTCTTAAAATATCTCAGTATCTTATATATCGTTCTAATATCTTACGATTCACAGAACTATTCAACCAATTATTTCATTATATTTTTACTTTTTTATATTACTAAGAAAATTTTTTTTCCTATTGTATTCTAATCTATTTTGTTTAATTTTTATTAGTTCTTAAGAATGTTTTTTTTATATACTAATATTCTTTCTAAATAATTGTTATCGTTTTTTACGAGACTCAAAACTATAGCTAAATAGATAATAAGAATTTAAGAGCAATTTGTTATATTAAAATTACTCATAGCAAAATATCTGACTGATCGGATTAAATAAGAGCATCCTTTTTATCTAAGAATGAGCAAACAAATTATTTATTTATTTACTTTATTATTTCTTATTTGTTTTATTTGTGAAAAGTGAATAAATATTAATGCAGCTCAAAAAATCACAACTGTTTGCTTTGTTTTTTAAATGAACAAATTTGAAACGCAATTTTATTTTGACGTTTATTTACTTTTGTTAAAATTATTTTTCAACTTTCGCGCAATTCACAAGATAGTATCATAGTTTAATTTGTCATCACGAAAAATGCCTTATTTTGTTAAAACAACGAACACTAAAAATGAAAAAGTGCAAAAAGATTCGATTCCAAAGCCGTGCTATTTTTAGAATAATTATCTGATTTGAAATATGTGATAAAAAAGTCCGCAAATTTTGATCCTATTTTGATAAAAAAANAAAAAAAAAAAAAAAAGAAGCAGCGAAAGGGTTAATGTACTTTTAACAGAAGTTATGAATACGAATTTTTCCTATATTTCGTCATAAGAGGATCAAAATAATATTGTTCCAAGGAACCTTCTCAATAAATTCGTTATTTCCAGAGAATTGAAATCTGTTTGAATAAAATATGTTATTGCTTGAAAACTAAAACATGGAATAATTTAAATATTATTTATTTAAGCTTATTCCATTAATTAGTTGATAGCGCTGTTAAGGATAAGAATATGCACTGGAAGCCTCATTTACTATTAAACTATGGATGCATTAAATCATATCGCTTGAATAATTTATTTTACACATATTAGTTAACAATTTTAGACAAATATGGGTGTCAGAATAAATTTTATCAAAGTATGTCTATAGAACACCCTAAAATATGTCTGAAATAAATTTTGAATCGCTTTCTAAACAATCTTTCGAATTGCTTGAATGACATTTTCACGCAATTTCGAGTAGTACGGAAACGTTGACTTGTTTGAAATAATTGCTCTTGTAACTATTTAACTTTTATTCTCGGTGCTAGGCATATATGGCAACGTTACTTTTAAAAAGTAACGAGTAAAAGTACAAGTATTTTTAAGAAAAGTAACGAGTAAAAAGTAAAAAGTTCTTATTTTAAAAAGTAACGAGTAAAAAGTACAAGTAAAAGTACAAGTACTAAACAAAAAAAGTAACGATTTAAAAGTACATTTCTAGGAAATCGAAATATCAAAGTAACCTAAAATTTTATTGAATAATATTCTTATGTTCTTTAATGTTTTTGCAAAATTGTTATTTATTTAATTATTTTTAATTTCGAAAGGTATGGACATTAATTTATTTTTAAATTCGGAAGAATATTATAATATAATTTTATAATATAATCGTATAATATAATTTCAAAATCAAATATAATTTTAAAATCAAACTTTTTATGGATTTGTATTAAAAAGAAATTTTCAAGGTCAAGGTATTTAAGCACGAAGTTAGCTGTGAATGCATATATATTGCACATTAATTTTATAAATTAAAAAAACATAAGCATTTCTTTTTAATTTAAATTTTTTTTGGAAAGCTTACCGAGTTTTAGAAAAAAGTAACGATTTAATTCGACATTTCCGTTACAAATACTTGTACTTTTTTCCTAAAAAAGTAACGAAAGTACAAGTAAAAGTACTAAATTTAAAAAGTAACGAAGTACAAGTAAAAGTACGTACTTTTTACTTGTGCCGGTGGAACAAGTAACGAAAGTAAAAGTACTGCCATATATGGTACTAGGTGCTAGGGGACATTCCATTTTCTCATTCGACTTTTTAAATTTCAATTGTAAATGTTTTTTTTGTTGCTTTTTTTTGTTTTTTTTTGACATCCTTAAAAATTCTTTTAAGGCTAGCAGTAAAAAAATTGTACTGCATTGATTTTTTTTAGGAAGTTGCAACCAATTATAATATTTTTAAATTTAAGGACCTATGCCATAATCTTTAAGACTTGTTTTAATTTAATATAATGTGTTACTAAATGAATGATCCCAAGAAACTAAGGCAAAAAGATAAGACTTCATTTATTTCAAGACTTCATTATGTTTTTAGTATATTCAAAAATTGACACCCCAAGTCATTCACTCCTGTCGATTCTTGAGAATGGGTGCTTATTTTTGAGAGCTCGAAACATGTCAACATTTATTTTCCTTTTCACATTTTATGAAAGCCAGGGAAATTTTTATAATCAATTATACTGTGTTACATTTGGATTTTAATTATTTTTATTAGAATTTTACGCTCTTAGAAGTAGACATCTGCACTTCAAATATTTTAACAGGGTTCAGTAGTTCTTAGAAAAGTTACAGAACCGTAGCATCAATATTTTAATCATGAAGTGTCTTCCTTAACTTTAAAATTAAAATTTTGAAGCCAAGTAATTGGAGTTAATCAAATTTAACATTGTGGTAAATGTTAACGTTAAAAAAAAAATTATCTATTTAGTTTTGCTTCCACAATTTCAGTACCTGAAAGACGTTACAAACTCTGCACAAAAGGAGAGTATCTTATCAGATATATGTATAGTGTTGGCGAGAATCGCAAAAAAAGTTTGTAAATTAAGAAATAAGTGAAAATCCGATCATAGGAATGAAAGTTATTCAGGATGATATTTTTTTTTAATTTCCGTACTGTACGTTTCTCAATCAGTGGTAATGCTGAAAGCCAGACTATAATAAATAATATTAAAATTACTTTTTTTAAAAAAAAGTATGCATGCTATATAAAAAATATTAAAAAACAGCATGCAATTTTGTGTTCCATTAATAGATTTGATTGAAGGTCTTATTATAAAAAATATAAAAAAATTAAACTTTAGGGAAAATTTAGAACTGGTGTTAAATTTATTGAATAATATGATTAATCATAAAGTTAGTTTCTATTAATTTCTAGAGTTTAAAGTTCTTTTTAAAAAATTCATGTCCAACAGTTTTTTTTAAATTCTTTTTTTACTATGTTTGTGTATATGTTCCTCAAAATATTTCGAGGTAGTTGCAATTGTGTTCATGCTTTTTTCAGTAGCTGATATTTGCTTAAAGCGAGCAACCTTTGCCACCACTTTTTTTTCTGAAGTAGTAAAAGCGTTGAAGTTACCCTGATGACGGATAAATATTTTTTAGTAATAGTCTTTGAATTTATGATTCTTGGTTTAAGAAATTTATTTTATAGGGTTTTTAACCACCACTATTTCTAAATAATTCAAAGGCTTATGTGAAATGCTTCTTTGTTAGAGTTGCATACTCCACTTTTTCTCACAATTCTCACAGAAACAGATGTTAATCGACAAATTTTCTCTATCACCAATATACAAAGTATCCCGGTCAGCATGGGTGAAAGCCCTTATATAGCAAGACGGAAACGAGAAAAACCTGGTACGTAAAACATTTCATTCCAGCATTTTTTTCGAAAAAAATGAAATATCTGTAACTATCAAGATTTCTTTTATAATTCTGGCATATATATAAAACTGCTTCTTTTCCAAGATAAAGTAGATATTGTTGAAAAATT
>NC_092206.1:74303834-74323858 GCF_043381705.1 Parasteatoda tepidariorum
ATATTTTCTGTACATTTTTTCATGGCAATTACTGTAAATATCTCTGTTCAAGTTTGTATTTTCTCTAATCATGGTAATATTATTGTAAAGCTACCACAACGACTGCTTATATTCAAAATGTTTTTAACTCATTTTTGTAGTTTCATGATGAATGGGATAGGGGCCGCTGCGCGGCCCAGGTGCCCAGCTGTTTTTAAATAAAGTAAGTAAGTAAAGAGTTCGTTGTACCGGTTTGAGCCTTCTGAAAAGTTGGGAAAATTAACCGAAAAACTGCAAATTTAAGCTTATTGTTCTCTACCGCCCCTTTAAAATATATTTACGAATCTGGAGTCGTTGGCGTTTATGAATGTACGTTTATCATGAGATAACCAAGGCTGCCAAATTTCTTATGCTTTTTTTAAAAATGTATTAAATATTTTAAAATTTAGATATGTTTATGTTTTAATCAAATTTTTTTTATTCATTTAAACTTATTTTCCACTGCACTATATATTAATGATTTAAAAGTTCTTATGCAACGCCATTTTGTTACACTATTGTGGCGAAGCTTTTAAAATGTTGGCAAAATTTCATTTAGAAAAATTCATAGATATTCCTGGAAGTTTTTGAGATAAATTTTGTTTTATTTTTAGGTGCTTACTTTTTTAAAATTTTTCGCTGTTATCACTTTGATTATTGTGAAAAGTTAAATCTTTCTGGTTCGCTGGGGAAGGTCAGGGGATCAGAAAAAACCAGTATTTTTTCTGAGTATTGTTTTTCCTTTTTCTTTTTTTTTTTTTTNTTTTTTTTTTTTTTTTTTTTTTTTTTTTTTTTTTTTTGCTATGAAACTTCCTAGGTCGTTTTTAGGACTAAAATTCGGGGGAAAAAATGTTCCATTATAAAGGCATAAATGTGGGATCGAAAGTGATTTTTTTTTATAGAGGTTACGCATTGGATATAAAATGAAGTAGGATTGGTCAATCTGAAAAAGGAAATCGGATTCGTTATTCGATTGTTATGTATTCGATTCGAATATTTATGTTATAAATGTCTCGCTTTCACCTGCATCAAATAACCGAATTCGATGCTCATTACTGGAGTGGATGAAACATATGATGTTTGAATATGAGCAGCTATTAATAAAAATGCAGAAAGGAAATAAAGATGACGTAACAGGAAGGTTTAAAGTAGATTTAATGCTTTATTATGAAACTGTTAAGATGATATATTATTCAAATAAAAAGCTATATCTTTGATTTATTTAACACATGTGTATGACTTTTTAATTCTAATTGGATCAAAGATGCTTATGAGTCATGACCACTTGAAAAAAAAATGAAATTGATCACTCGTTAAAAGTTAAAAGAGATAAAATAAATTGTATTGAAGACAAGTGTTTATTTATTTCGTTGTTGAAAAGAAATGAATGATTTTTAATCTTAAGAAGCTTGTTAGAACAAGTTAATTGCGTATACCTAAAAATAAATACTGATTTGTGAAACGTTTCAAATTAATAACTCTTTAAGGAAATTAATTACTCTTAAGCGCAGTGTGAGTAATAATATTAAGCTTTAATAGCTTAAGTTCTAACAAATGAATTTTAAAGGGTAACCTCAGATATAATTAACTAGTTCTAACTATTAATTGAGTTACGAAATGAGACACAAAAACGTGCTTTCACTAGAAAAACTTACCTCTTTTCTGAGATATGAGTTTTTGACTGTAAAAATATGAAATGTAATCACAATCTGAAATAAAAGGCAAACGATGAAAAGTTTCGGCTCCTCGATGTGATTTCCCTTTCTGTATATTTTGCAGTATCACAAGATTTTCGTTAAGAAAACCAAAGCATTTTTTGCACAAAATTATAAAATTCGTTTGTTTAAAGATAATTCCGGGAAGAAATAATTTTGAATAATTATTTTATTTAGTAAATACTTGAAACAAATTTAAATTCTAAGCTATACAAATTTTTACATTATTTTAAAGTATGTAATCTTTGACAAAATTTGAAATTTGAACGAAACTGGGAAAAAGAAAATTAAAAATTAAGCATTTTGAAATTTTTAATCACTCAAAATTAATTAAATTGGCTTAAAAATTATTCATCTGATTTGGATTTCCTTCAAATTTTCTTCTTCTTTCTTTTGATTTTTAAGCTGCGCCCCTATCCCATTCATCATGTTTATTTTGATAATTGTGGTAGGATTTTAAGGTCAGCAGTCTATGTGGTGGCTGTTAGATACTTCAAATTTTGAATTTTGTCCCTTAAATTACATACTTATAAAGTAATAAAAAAATTAATATATATTAAAATTCAAAATTTTTCAACCGTCACTAAATAAAATAATAAACAATTTTGAAAAATCTTTTTCAAATGGAATTATCATAGGATAAACGAATTTTATAATTCGGTAAATAAATCTTTTGTTTACTCTAAATTATTCTCGAGACTCCAAAAAGTGAAATTAATATAGATAAGTTCTAACTTTCCACCTCTTTCTGAATTATTGCGTAACTATATTTTTCAGATTACTGCTTCCATGCTTGAAGAACCGTTAAAAATTTTTCGTAAAAAATTATTAAGTATCAATTTAATTAATTGTTATTTTACCATTTTCAAACAAAACAGACAAATAACCATAAATAAGATGGTATTCAAACTGTTAACTGCGAGAAAAACAGTTTATTAACTACTTTCACATAATAAGGCTAAACAACCAGAATTTTATTTCACCAACTAAGCCCACCTAATGACCCCACTTAGTTTCTAACAGTTGGGTACATATTATAGCGAAGAGGGCTACTCTGTCAGTCTCACGACCGATAGAACGGGGGTTCGGATCGCAGCGTTGACACCACGATATTTCTTCCGTTCTCTCCAGCATGTTAAGAGTTTCCAGTGTTCTGCGCTCTTCAATTTGAATTCTGCACTGCCCATTACCTAACGAAAAGTCTAGCTCTAATGTCCAGTTAAATTTCGTTTTCACAGTTTTGAAACCATGCTAGTTGTAAATGGTTAAAAAAACGTATAGTTTTGTATTCATGGTTTTATTACCATACTAGTTGTTAACGGTTTTAAAACCATAAAGGCAAAAAATGTTCTTTACCTTAAACTTTACGGTTAATTGAATGAAAAGACTGCTGTCGGTTATTTCAGCATAATTTTAGAATGTAAATTCTAACAATGTGTGTGGTAAAGTATATGAATTTTTTGAAAATAAAGTAAATATACTAACATTTCTTCCAGAGGAAGCACGTTTTGCTTCTGAACAACTATATAGTTAGCATAAACTAGCTCAGCGGTTCCCAAATGGGGTTCCGTGAGAGGGTCACAGGGGGCTCTGAGAGTTACCAAATTTTTTTAAACGCTTATTATTTTCAAAACCTGTAATTACATTTATACCTAATTAATAATCCATTACTTATTTAACACTTCTCTTATTTTTATAAAAAATACCTAATGGAAATGTTTGTGAAGAAAGAAATTTCAAAACAATGTTTTTCAAACAATTATATAATGAATAAATTATGAAAGGGTATGCCAACTTCCTGCGTTTTGCCAGAATTTTTTTTTTTTAGTTGTGGGAAATTTTTTGTTTTAATGTATGATTCTCTGCTAAGTAAATTCTTTTTAAAAGTCATTTTCCCATCACTTTATGTGCATGATTCAAAAGTAATATGAAACGTCACTTAGTAAATAAATTCTTTGGGATGTTTCTTTTTTAATATTTTTTTAATTATGGGCAAAATTTACCGAATTCTGAAAGCATTAGCTTTTGACTGTCTACCACTCTTTTAAATATTTTGCAAAAAGTCTAGTATTTGGCAACTCAGAGGCTATAAGCATTTATGAAAGATTCCATAGGTATTTCGCTCAAAATTCAAAAATGAAGAATTATGTTTTTCCGATAATCATTCACAACGTTAATTTACTTCCTTTTTCGTTTTTAATTTAATGGAAACCATATTTTAACTCATACATTTTCAGTTTTTGCCTGCATTTAAAATCATAAAGAACAAGACCAGATGCGCCGCCTCAGATCTAAGGATACAACTGTCTGACATAAAACCTTATTTTAAGACTAATAAAATGATATGAATAAATTTCATTCCTCTTACATTCACAGATTATTTTTAAAATAATTAATAAAATTTATAAAACTTAAATAAAATTTCATTATACAGTACCGCTCAAAAGTACCAGTACACCTAGAAACTTATAAAAAAATGGCGAAATTCAAAGTGTCATAACTTCTTTAAAAATGATCAAAAATGCTTCTGCTTTAGCTCATTTTGAAGCTTAAAATCTCTACTTTTATGTACTCTAATTAATATATTTTGCAACTATGTACAATTATATTCTCAACAATCATAGAAAATTACATTAATTTTTTGTGAAGTTTGACGCCATGTACGGGCACAAAGTGGTTAGATATTGTTAATTTTTATTATACCATTGAAAAATGTGGACTTTTAGCTTTCATTTAAAAAAAAAAAAAATTCAAAAAAAGAAGTTTCTAGGTGTACTGATACTTTTGAGCGGTACTGTATATTTTCAAAATAATTGAGTCTTTAGCTTATTTAAGTGTTCACAATTGCTAATGAACTTTATTCCTTAAGTCTCGGGGTTACGCCAAAAGAAGGTCGATCCTTTAGGACTGCACAGACGAAAAAAGTTGGGAACCACTGAATTAGATAACATACTTGAGATCTTTCAAACTATTTACATTCGTAAATTCAGTTCACAACTCAGTGAATTCAGTACGTAAAATTCTGATCAATTTAATAAATATTATTCCGAGTAAATCTCTTTGGTAAAGAAAAGCCAGAAAATTAACAATGCAGTTAACTTAATTATGACATATGGCATAATGATAATTTAATTTGGAATTTACCAAGGTACAAGCTGCGCTCAAAAGCGTGAGAGGTGAAAATAAAACTACTTAATTTTATTCTCGAGGTAAGAAACAAATTTTAACAATCGTAATCTAAATTAAATTAAATTTTTACTATAAATTAATTTTCCAAAAATACCCCATTCGGCTGATTAGATACTGTTGTAAGTTAGAATCATTTTAGATGAACAAATATTTTCAATTATGAGCATTAAAACATCGATATTCCCGTAATTTTCTAATATGCTTTGTAACAAAATTTTATATAAATAATTTTGTAAAAAAAAAAAAAAAATATTTGAAAGCCGCATTAGGCTTTAAAATCAATAGGGTCAATAGGGTAAATCAATAGGGCTTTTACAACTTCCAAAAAATTTTGAAGTAATAGCAAAATTGAGATAAACATTGATGTTTTAAGTAATTCGTATTTACAAGAAAACTTTCTATTAAAAAATGAATGAAAGGTGAATTGATTGTGTTTCCAAAATGTTATATGAAAGATAAATTTAATCATTTTTCAGTTGCCATGAGAAAATTGCAGCTATCACTTTTTGATTTTCTCCTAATCTAATTAGATACTGATTGTGAATCACTTGTAACATAATGCTTCAAGTTATTCTTTTTTTAATTTTATGTACAACCTATCGGATCGGAGCTTTAAAAATCTTTATACTTTTGTTTTATTTGTTATTATCTTTTAAATCTCCATTTCTTAGTCTTACAAAGGGGGAAAAAGTGTTTAAGACGTAAAAATGCTATAAGCAAATAACAACTTTGAACGCTAAAAAATTGAAAGTCGCTTGACACCTGATTTTTTTCTTTCGATGGAGGTCATCATCATCAGATTCCAGACGTTTATGATTTTTAGAAAACCAAACTCCTCACCAAAAATTTATTTTATCATCATACAATAATCTCCATTTTTTTTCATGTCCCTACATTTACTGATTGAATAACTAACTGTATTCAACATGTTTTTGAAACCAATAACTTTTCGAAATCTAGTTTTTCAAATAACTAAATTTTTTTAAAAAATCGTCAAAGAAATTGACACGGTCTTTGAGTTTCCAAAAGTGTAAAAACAATTTAATGACAAAATTATGTACTTTTTTGTAAATAAGTTTTGAACATATTGATTGATGAAATCTAGCTCCTAAGCAGTGAATAGTTAGTGAGTTTGAAGAGCTGTCTAATCATACAATTACATACTCCGGAATTTCCGTAGTTTAAGAAATGTTTTTCCTTGTTGCAGCAAAGATATTATACTAATAGTTCTTTAAATAACTTTAAAGAATTTTGTTAATGTTGTTGACGTATGACTGTGTAGGCAGAGGGGGTGCGATTGTTTTTTTTCCAGTGGCGCCATCTATGGCTAAGAATTTGACTTCTGCCACACCATACGTTACTCGAGTTTATAGGGCGAACCGATTCATACATCCATTCCTTCATCCACAGATCGTAATTTTGACCTGAATCAGAGAACGATCGATATCCAATCCAGTACCCCCAGAGGTATTGATTTGTTATGGGAACATGGAGGACTTTTGCGACTTGACAGATTTAACGTGCATCAGTCACTTTACAGCGGCGGGGTTCGAACCCACGAACTCTCGGACATGGGCCCAGCACCCTACCGATCAGGAATCTATAAGGATCCAGAATTTTGTTAATCACAGTTTATAAATTATTAATACTGATTTTACCTCCTAGCACTTGAGCTTTGAATATTGGCAAAAAATGCGATGTATGTAGCACACTGGTAAAAAACTATTTAGCTAAGAAAAGAGCCAACTGATAAATGCGATGTAATTTTTTAAAAAGAAATTTAATTAATTAAACGTAATTGTCTTTTTTAGTTATTTTTATATAAAAAATAAGGAATTCGAATTTCTAGCCTTTTTGGTTTATTTCTTCACTTATCATCACAAACAAAACCCACTCGCTGGATTTAAATAGTGAGGTATTTATGTACCTTTCCGAAACTTTCCGAAAAGATACTTGAATCGAGTTTAATACGTGCGTGTATTTCGCATATATTTAAAATTAAAACGAGGATAAATCCAGTTATATTTTCACGTAGAGAATCGCGTTGTAAAGGCATGCAAAAAGAAAGAAAATGAAAAAAATTATATTTTTTTTTAAGTGATAAAATTGTATCGAAATAATATTCATTACGCTGGATCTCAAAAGAACATAAGATTAAAGAGTACACGAAAGCATGTTTTTAAACAATTATGAAAGTAGTGGAAAAATTCTATTTATCGTGGAAATTTCTGCTTCAGTTTATTATCACTTAATAAAATATTTCGCAGTAAAACTTTTTTACGAAACCTTTACTCCTTTATCAAAATGGGAACTAAAGTGCATAATGGATTAGTTGCGTTAAAAAAAAAAATTCTGTATTCTTTAAATTAGTAGATAATAATATTTTTTAGAACTATATTTCAATGCATTGGGTACCTGTTTTGCAAGGTACCCAATTCATTGTTCTGTGTCATTTATTTACATAGCGTGTAGGTTTAGAGAATTTTCTTACTCATTTCCGCATTAAAATTGAGTTGAAAGTAATCGTACTTAAGTAATCGACAGTTACGTTCCTATTCTTATTAGTAATGTAATTATCAACTGCATTGAAAAAAAAACAAGGTTCAATGCTGAATTTTTGTTTATTTGTTTTGTTAACGGCCATGGTTGTGGCAGATATTTTGTCTGACAAAATTTATTGGAAATAAAAAAAGTTGAGAACAATAGCTTTATTTGTAGCTGTTGTAAGTATAGGAAAACTTTGTAATCATATTTTTTGTCATGTATTAGATAATTTGATGTTTACAATTCTCAAAATACTGGCATTTATGCACAATATATACATTTTTAAAAATTTGAATTTCTTGTTTTTATTTAAAAATAGCATATTCAAGGGATAAATAAATAAAAATCAAATTAAATTGAGGGTTAGTAAAAATTAAATGAATCACATTTTAAACAGTTTCTCCTATAAAATCAAACGATTCATTGAAACTTCGGAATATTTTTTTTAAAAATTTATTTTACATTTAAAAATTTTCTTATAGCAAAGTATGAATCAAAATGTTTTTAGTAGATGCATGACTTAATATAAAGCGATTTTTAAAGCTTTACTCGTAATGTATAAAATAATGTATCGTGATGCATATTTTTTAAAAGGAGATTCCAGTTATTCGAAAGCACACCTTTTCTACTTTGCTACAATTTTCATTTCTTTCAAGCTTTTTTTAAATTTTTTTTTAAAATTAAATTTACTTTGCACTTATTTTGAATTAAATGCCTGATCAGCGAATTTTTGTTTTAAATTACCGATTAGAAATTAATCTACGGGTAGTCACAGAGCTGTAAGTCAATGGAAGGTTCGGTTTTTGAGATAAGAGAGACATAGCTTTGAAGAAGGTTCGAAAAGAATAAAAAATTTCAGAACATTTCTTATGAAGAACAAAATTTTATTCCAGAAGTAAGCAGTAGTCATATTAAAACAAAGTAAACGATATATTCTGTGCGATTACAAGATTACTGATACATCAATCTTAAGTCTCAAGGTGGTCTCTCCAAATATTGCGCTGCATTCCAATATATTTCTTTAACTTTTTAATTTTGAATTATAACGTTTTTTGCTACCATAACACATTATGAATTTAAATATTTATAAAAATAGATCTGAATTTACCGAGACGGAAATAAGTTTTAATTTAAAGGAACAGAAAGTTTTATAACTTTTGGTAGACTACAAAATTTATCGTTTTTCGCGGTAGAAACAATTTACTAGATGACATCTGATAAATGATATTTGCACTCTAAAATGCTTTATAAAAAATGTTATTAACAGAAGTGACTCAAACACAAGATTTCTTCTTCTTTTTTTGTTAAAAGAGATAGATTTTTTTTTCTGTGTGTCTTTTTGTGAGAAGACAGAACATCAGGAACAAGTGGAGTTGTAAAAATTCACCATGCGTGATGAAATTACAGGTCTGTTCGGTCATTGGACGCTGACGTCACAGGTGAATTTCCACCAGTCCCCTATGAATCAGATCAAGTTTTTCTCTCACTCTTTATAGATGTATTCTATAAACAATTCTTCAAATATCATTCACTGTAGTAATTAAACAAAACCATTCAAAAGACTTATTTCTTAATAATTGCAATAAATATTACACCACAACAATAAATAAAGTTTTCTTTGCTTACTTTAAAAATGGATTACCTGTAGGGTAAGTATTTTATTTATATTTTTTTCCCTTTTTAATATACTGAAACAAAATATAATTTAATATGCTGCTGTAAAATTTTTTAAATGTGTCATCAATAGTCATGACAATTATAATATAAATGAATAATTACGGGCACATAAAAGTTTTTTTTAATGGAATATTAAAGTTTTCATTGGTATACTTTCCAATGTTGAAAATAGGAAAACAATAACAATAACTATTGAATAACCAAAATAGGAATAATCTCTGCAGCGAGTTAGATGTCAACAATTATAAACAAATTAAAAGTTACACCACGAAATAACTAGAACAAAGCGGTGGTTTATTTGTACTCGGAATTATTTATAAATCGTGACAGGCAAATTCAAATTAGCCAATTCAATAATCATGCATCGTAACAAAAATTTTATTACTAATGAAAATTTGCCCTCGAAGTGATACAAGCTGTCATCTCTAACAGACACAAATTCAACTTTTAGCAAAATCAAAATAATTTTTACTTAGTTAATCAATTTAATTAACATTTTCCTTTTTTGATTATTCAATATCTATTCAATAGGAAATTATTCGATAGGAAATTATTCAATATCTAACAATAGGAAATTCAATATCTATGATTATTGAATTGGCTAATTTGAATTTGCCTATTGCAATTTATAAATAATTCCGAGAACAAATAAACCACCACTTTGTTCTAGTTAATTTCGTGGTGTAACTTTTAGTTAGTATATAATTGTTGACATCTAACTCGCTACAGAGAGAACGGTTAAACCGCTCGTCCATGGTTGTCCCAAATTTCTAAATAATTATCAAGATTAGTTTATACCTTTTTAAAATTATCTCTATGTAAAGGTAGTTAAAAGCATTCTAAATGAAACAATGAAATCAGAGTAAGAAAAAAAAATTGCCATCCAAGCTATTTTGTTTTTGATTTATTAAGGCTGGCTTATAATTATTACCTTTATTTCATTTACGTTTTCTTAATTTAAAACAAAAAATTCTTCATGAAGAGTAATCTGAATTTGTAGTGCTAAAATTAAAGTAAAGGAAAAACAATTATGATACATTAACCTTTTTCAATCCACTGACACTTACTTATACGAGCAAATCCAAAGTCACCCTTCTAAAATTAAAAATTTTTATATCTTATTAATCAGAAACCACATTATTCTATGAGTTTTAAAGATTATATGAAATTTATTGTACTATTTAGTTTAAATGATTTAATGTTTACCTTAGTTTAAACAGCATATTAACCCAAGATAACTAGTCATTCGTCTAATAATCTACCGATATTTACGGGTTTTGGGAATTCGAGATGTTATCGTAATATTTTACCATTTTGCCAATGATAAATTTTATTACTTTTTCATATTTTGATGTAGATATATGAATATATCCTTAAAGTTCTGTTAGTTAGTTTGTCAGAAGTAAAAGGAAGTATCTAAAAATAAGCATGTTTCAATTAATAGTCTATTAGTATAATGAATAGTTAAAAAGTAAAACTGGTTTAAGTTTGATTTCTTTGGGGGGCAAAAGTACTGGAAGTAATATATATAATGTTAATCTTATAATGTTAAACGTACTTACATTGATGTTACTTCCCTTAATTAATTAATACCCATAAAAATGTCACTTCCTCCTCAGCCCACTTAGCTCTTTAAATGCTAACGAAAAACTCTTTCTGACACTGAAAAATATCTTTAGTTTTAAACACTTACTTTAGACAATGTTCTACATTTTAAAAATGCATGCACGTCAAGTCTATATTGGGTCTTCGGAGGAATTCTGTTCATTTCGAATTATAATTTTATAGATCATGTCTGATTTTTAAATATTTTATAACCATCGTTAAACCCAATTTTGATTTTATGACTCCGTAGCCTTGTAATTTTGAACCGAATTCAGAAAACGAGAATTCCCTAGATCAAGTATTAGGAAACATTTCCCATTGTGGAGGACTTTTCGATGGAACTAACCCGCAGTTGTGTTACATGAAGAGGAAAACCACAAAAACTTCCCTCTTTCGGCTATCTTTGCCTTAAGATCAATTAATAATTCAATGATTTAAACTCGCAAATGATCATGATCGCAATCAACATGAGAAGAAAGTGGGGCGATAATCTATTCCTAAGACATCCATACTTTCAATATCTTCAAATTTGGAAAAAAGAGCGAGAATCATTTCTCACAAGTCTTAGAATGAATAACACATCGCGAAACTCGCATCTTTAAAGGCTAAAAAAGGATAAATAATAAATAAAAAAAACGTTGAAATTAGAAATAAAATAAGGTAAAATCTGTTATAAAAAATTAACTTACTAGTATATTGTAATCAAAATGGCATTCCAAATGAAAATTTTATTTACTGCTTGGCGACCAATAAATTTGCGATTTAATAGCATTTTTATTCATTTATCGATTGGATATGGCCCTAATTATACTATATTTTGACCCACTTTAGCGACCTCTGATCTAAAAGGACCCCCTAACCGATTATGACTGCCATTTGCTTTCATCACCAGGATTTGCTGGGAACCCCCTTATATTTACGACTTTTCGATTGAAGGAAATGATTGATTATTCGATTTGAAGGAAGAAAGAAGAATTATTTTTACCGTTAAGAAATGAAAAATTCTAGAAAATGAAAAATTCTGAAGCAGGAACAGCTGCTCATACTTTATGGACAGTTAGTTGTTCATACTAGAGCTCAGTAGGAAAATTATTATTTTAACCGATGAATTTCCTTTGGAGGACTAGAGAGGTGGATATTAGGGATATTTGCACCTCAAATTGCGAAATAATATCATTGAAAAATATGAATTTTTTGTCGCAGGTCCTTCTGTGGTCTCCCTAAATACTGCGCTGCATTCCAATATATTTCTTTAACTTCTTAATTTTTTATTTTACAACCGTCGTTGAATTGCCGATCCAATTTTTTGGGTTTACGTCTACTAATGTTCAACTCCGTAGCCTTGTAATTTTGAACCCAATCCAGAAGACAAGGGAACTCCTGGATCAAGTATTGGGAGAAATTTGCCTTCGTGGAGGACTTTTTGATGGAACTAACCCGCATTTGCGTTACATGGAGAGGAAGACCACTAGAACCTCCCACGTTAGCCTGATGGCAAGGGGACTCTAACCCATAATCCTTCTACCATTGAGGATATTTCACGCCAGCACTGTGGTCGGTGCAAGCCGGATGCGAAATTCGTATCGACCAGCCATCGTCGGGATCGAACCCCGGTTCAACCCTCTATCCCCTGAGCCATCGCGGCTCACTTTTTAATTTTAAATTATAACGTTTCCTGTAACGCGATTTTTTTAAAAAATTATTTTTAGATAGTTAGGCTTCTCTCTTCCATCTTAATCGCCAAGGAATAAAAATATTTAGTTATAATTTTAGCTAAAAGCGCTTGCAGGGAATAGTTTAGGGAGCTCTCGTATCGCGAATCTCCCTAGCTTTTTTGCGAGGCTTTCTGGAACTCTGACTCCGTTTTTAGTCAAAATTCTAACTAAATATTTTTATTATTTGAGGGTGTTTGAGAGTGAAAAAATGGCAAAAAGCTTAAATATTTGTAAAATATGTTAGAAAAATTGATCGTTTTTTATATAACCTCTAACTACTACGTCATTGCCGTAGTTTTAGAAGATGTTTTTCCTAATGGTAACATAAATAATGTATTAAAATTTTTAGAAAATTAGAATGAAGAGATTTTGCTTATTACAATATATAAGTAATGTAAACAATTATATTAAAAGTCAGAGAGATAATTGGTCATTTTTTTTCTTAGTTTTATCCAAATTTGTGGAAAAGGTTTTTTTTTTGCGCGAGTTCACCACCGTTGGACTATCGAAAATGTATCATAAAAACACTCAAATATTGAAGTTACGTTTTTATGATTTTTTTTCTTATTCTTTTTTTTTTTTTGTAACTTTTTTTTTACAATTTTACCCTTTGCTTACGGCTGATACAACGTGTGAGCCAGAATAATAGGTTCCATCATGCTAGTACCATAAGCGAAAAGTTAAGAGCAAGCCAATTCTCGCCAAACTTTTACTTATGGCTACAATTTTTCAAGCATTAGAGCTTATTTCTCTATCCTTATAGAGGAGATTTAACAGTTAAAATAATTAAACTCCCAGTTCTCGAAAAAATACCGCAGCTCTCTCAAGAAAATTGGGAAGATTCATTGCAAAGAGAGCATCCTTTCTAATGACACTCGTTCTTAATCCTACTAACTTGTGTCGAAATAGTTTTGTTATTAGGGGTTGTTTGAGGGAGGAAAAAGGAGAATGATTGCTGGAATGTGTAGAAAATAAGTAAAAGAGTTGCGAAAAAAATTAGAGAAAGCAATAATTTGTATGGATTATATCTTTACAAATTAAGGAGGAATCCTCCTACCCAAATGCCACTCATTGTTACAAATGCTCGTGTTTTAGAACTTTTTACCTCTCTAGCCCCTTATAAGAAGTTAAATGGTAAAAATTATCTAATTTAATTTTCTTTTTTTATTTTGTTTCCAACCAAATTGAGGGCAATAGAATTATCGAAAAAGTAATAAAAGTTTTTTTTCCACCAGAGTAATGTAATTATAACTATCAGTTCTTTTACATATCATATATGAATTATTTATATGTTGTAGTGGTCGAAATAATTTTAAATCAAATGTATTGAAGTAGTCTGCGCATAGCTGATAACTTGTACTGTTGTTGAGAAAGATTTGGTTTGGTAAAATAATTAAGTTAGGAATAATTTTCTAAAAATTAAACTATATTTCAAAATTCAGATTTTAGTTTTCCCACAATTTAAAAGCGTAATTATCTAACTAATATTTGAATTATTGATTTTTCGTGAAACTTTAAAAACCTATATTCAATGTTTAAAAAGAAAAAAAAAATTAAACCACGAGTCATATAAAAAAACATAATATTTGCCAACTTAAAGAATTATTTTTCTCTTGGTCCCAACAAGTGGGAAATAAAAATGATTTTTTGTACACTTAGGTTTACCACTAATTATTTTTTTCAAGCTCTTATTAAATTCATTATATTTTATAATGCATGTCTGGTTAATTAGCTCTGCGCAACATTTTCTGTACCTATTCATTCTCCGAATTTCTAAATCGGGCATATATATTTTTTCAAAACTCCAGGTGATTGTCAAAAACATTGCTTTTTAGACTTTAAATGTTCGAATAGTTTTGTTATTAAAATTGAAAACTTCGGCTGGTAAGATTAGTTTCTCCAGAATATCTAGTATATTCTCCTTTTCACAATAACCCTGAAGTTTAGTTTTATCTTTATTAGCACAATCAAATTCTTCATGTTAACAGTGCCGTGACGTTATTTATCTGCTGAGTAAACATTATCTTAAACCAAATAGTATTTGATAATGGATAAGTCAAATAAAAGATAAGATGGGCTGATTTAACTATCTTCGTAGAGATAACTAAGAGCTAACTAATTATAGGAAATGAGTCAATTCATGGAGCCTACAGCCTCTAGGGTAAAATAATTTATAAGCGATTGAAATAAATATATTATGCAAGATATCTTCCTATAACGGGAATTTTTCTACTACAAATCTCTCTCAGTAGTTCTGTTATATACTACTTTTCTTTTCATAAACCTCTCGATAACAAGGGTTCGGAATAGTATCCAAAAATTTATCTTAAAAATTTACTGAGACGCAACTTCTAGAAAATCCAGAATTTGAAAATAAAGATCAATAAAATTTTCGGGACCAGTAGATCACTGTTCTATTCAACGTCTTGTAATGTGGAGGAAGCAGGCTCGGGTCTCGCCTTAACCTTGGATGCATCTATGTAATATCCATCTCCCCTGTTGTTGGTGTATTTTTATTAGCCGGAAAATCACATTATAGGATCCAGTTTTCCCACATTAGTTTTCTTATTTAATGTCATCAGCACAAAATTAATTTAAGTCACAAAAGTATTGTTTTCCTTATTCTTGTTCCCCTAATTTAAAGGTGCCTTGTGACCTGTGCTGTTATTTATACGAAGTGCCGGATTACCCATTAGGCCAGACTAGGCCATGGGCTGGGGCCCCCAATGATTAGGGGCCCCCTTAAAATGGGTTTTTTGAAAATAATTTTAAAAAATTAAGAAAAACAATGATGTTTTTTGAAAAAAATCAATTTCAAATAGATATTAAAATTTTTTCAAAATGTTATGATTATTTTTTAGTTTTAATTTAACAAAATAAAGTAAAATTTAATTTATTATTGTTTATTTTAATTTTAAATATACTTTCTTAAATAAAAAGATAGATAAATATTTTTATAGTTGAATAAATTAAAAATATACGAGAAAAACAACTTAATCGAAGGGCCCCCCCCCCCCAAATTTGAATGGCCTAGGGCCCCGCGTACGCTTAATCCGGCCCTGGTGATATGTTAGAATATTGTAATTCTACTATAAATTTTAAGAAAAAATTATTTAAATTGGTGTCTGACCTTATTAACCGTTTTACAATTATTATTTTCTGGTGCAAATGACATTAATATACTATTATGAATTACGGTTAAATACATTCGTTTAATGATTTAGAACTTAACTTTCAGCTTAATGCTTGTTGTTGTTCATTTACGTCCCACTAGAGCTGCGCAATGGGCTATTGGCGACGGTCTGGGAAACATCCCTGAGGATGATCCGACATGCCATCACAATTTTGATCTTCTGCAGAGGGGATGGCCCGACGACCTGCACGTGAAGTCGAGCACTTTACGGTAGAAGCCTTTAACGAGGACCAATACCGCACACACTCGATCCCTGCGCAGACTGATCCAAGTGGTCACCCATCCGCACACAGACCGTAGCCAGTGATGCCTGACTTCGGTGATCTGCTGGGAACCGTGTCTTAACGATCAGTCCACTGCGGGACTTCAGCGTCATGCAAAAAGTGATGAATGCAAATATTGCATTTAAAATACATCCGCCCGTTTGGTAAGTAAAAATATTAAAATACAGTTTTGAACTCGCCAAATTTACTGTAACAATATACTTTTAATTTTAAATATTATTTCAAAAACTGATTACTTAGAAAAAATATTTATATTCATAGTACTTATTTATAAGTATCATAAGGGAAATATTATTAATATTATTTATATTTTATTCATAAGGGAAGTGGCGGCACAAATGTTCTTTTTAGTACATATATTTTTAGAACAATAATTTCAACTGTTTTATGCCAAGAAACAGCAATTATTGCGTAGCAATCCTCGGGGTTGGTGAGTATCAGCGAACAAGGGGCTTAGCCCCCTAGTAATAATCATAAAAAGGAAAATTCCATTAAAATAAAATTATAATGCAGAAATATTGTTGTTTTCTTTTTGATGTACTGAGCTTATTGAAATAGATCAACATTAAAAATAAAATAAACTGGATCAAACACCAGGTAAACTAAATTAAATTTGTATGTAAATAATGTTTGAAACATTCTAAAATTTGAAAAATTAGAAACTCACAAGATATTGCCTTAAATAACTTTGCATTTCCATCTTAAAAAACTGGAACAGAATTATAGGAAAGCTTACGAAATTGTTCAGATTCCGTGGACTCGTAAATTTTGCTAAAATCGCGTCTCACTCTTAGAAATGTGAACAAATATGAATTTAAAAAAAGTTATAATGCGTTAGCACTGAGCCTGCCAGTCGTAAACTCAGGGTTTATATAAAATGAGATGGCTCTTTTTGGTGCAATTTAATTTTGTCAACTAATAATTAATAAACAGAAATGTAAAGTTTAAAATTAAAATAATTCATTTTTTCCTGCAAGGCCACAATAAATCTGCCGTGTCATATTATAGTTCTGTTCACAGAGAAGTATTATAGCATTTCCAGGGCGTCCAATAGTCTCTCAAAACTATTATAGTTATCTATAAGCTTTCGTCATAAAATCTATTTCATTTAAAAAAAAAATTAAAATGATACATTCCAGATTACCACAATAATTTGATAACTCAAACTCAGAGTTATGTTATACATAGGGGGAATGCAGGGCAGTATTCTCGGTCCAATACTAAATATATTTTACATCTATAACTTTCCTATCGATTGAAAGGACTATAGCAGCCTTACTGCTTATTTTGCAGATGATACAGGGGTTATAGTCAAATCTAGATCTGTTGCAAATGTCAATAATAAACTACGGACAAAAATACATGATTTTGAAACCTGGTGCTCTAACTGGAAGGTTGAAATTAATGCCCAAAAATAAACCTACTCATCATTAAAAAACCTAGATGACTTACTATTGACATAGATATTTTATATTAAGGACCCTCACTGAAGCTTTAATGACACTTGACGCACAATTTTATGAGAAATCACAAAAATTATAAGTCGCAAACTACTACAACAATATTTTTAAAACAGAAATGTTAATTGAAGATTCCAAAATCAGATCCTAGACCACTTTTTCACTAGCGATGCTATTTTATCAGATAAATTCAATTAATTCTCAACTATTTTTAATCTTTTATTGATACCTATTATTTAACTTTTAAACTAAAATTATAACACTACAAGCGATTGGCACTGCAGTCTTTTCTCTAATTGTTCATAACTATGATTTCTTATTGGTGCTGTGATTCAGTCAATGGCGTTGCAATTGCAGCAAATAGTTCAAAATTATTTTTACTTTTTCTATATCATGATTATTTTTCCTTTTATTATCCTTTCTGTTTTTAAAACTCATGATGAAAATTGCTTCACGACTTCATAAATTAAGATGAAAAGGTAAATGGCTCCTTCAGGGTGTAAAAGAATTAAGTAATATAATATGACTATGGGGGAAATTTATACAGGCAATTTTTACAGGAAATTTATGCATTTAAAAGGTTGTTGAACCAGGTAAATTTTTACCTGGTACCTGGTAGTAAGTGAACTACCACTAAAACAATTTTGAGGGACCACTGGACGCTCTGCGTTTATGGTTCTGTCATTGACCTAGGATCATCGCTAGCTTCTGCTCATCGAAATCATCGCTATCTGATCTTCAAATTGTCATCATCATCAATGGTTCGACGGCCCAGGGTTGGCCTTCTCAAGAAGTTTTCCCCAGGCTAACCTCTTTTTTCGCTAGTGTTTTCCAATTTTTAGTTTTTAGGACCAAAAGGTCTTTCTCTAGGTCATTTATCCATCTCAAATTTGGCCTGCCTCTTTTTAGTGTGCCAACTGGTCTGGCATTGAAAACGCTTTTTGCGGTACGATCTTCGTCCATTTTGGTAACGTGGCCTGCCCCTTTTATTTTTTGTCGCTTAATAAAGTTAATAATGTCAGGTTCATTATATGACTGATACCTGGTGTGATACTCTAGATTTAATCTTCTAAGCCACAGACCGTTTTTTTTAATCCCTCCAAAAATACTTCTCAAGACCTTTCGTTCAAAGGTACCCAACATAGCCTCATCCGTACAAGATATGGTCCAGGTTTCACAAGCATATGTTAAAATTGATCTTATAAGAGATTTATATTATAAAACCTTTGTTTTTCTAAGAATTACGTTAGATTTTAAGTATTTTCGAATTCCATTAAAACAGTTATTGGCTATAGTAATTCTTCTTTGTATTTCCATTTTGGTATTGTTCCTGTTCTTCAACTTGTACGAGGCTTAAAAGCTGCACTTTGGGATGAGTATATAAACCTGAATTATGTGTAACAAAAGAAATTAATTAATTGCCTATTGATTAGAATTATTTTCCACTGTTTACAGCACAATAACTTGATTTATATATTAGTATAGTGTCCCACAGTATTTCTTAATGAAACACCGAAGTCAAGCCACAGTAGCAGTGGTTTGTAAGCGGATGTTTGAACACTTTGATGTGTAACTGTTAATGTTGCTTTTCTATGTTTGTTTTATCATTCCTTCTTTTATTTTCTTATTATTATTCTCACTAACACTCAACTACTGATTAGTCACTAACAGCCAACTACTAATTACTCACTAGTATCAGTGTAACTAATTCTTTGAGGTAGAAAATAATCTCTCAGTGCTGGTACTCAGGTGGCCTCATGGGCATTTACTCATTGAACTATACCTAGTTTCCGCTCTTTTACCACTTGGATCAGCTAGCGAAGAGACTGAAAGTGAGCAATATCAGTCTCCGTTACCTGCTTCACCGCTAAGTGCTTGACTTTGCTCGCAGGAAGTTGGGCTACCAAGGTGGGTGAAACATCTTCTCTGTAGAAAATCAGAATTGTGAGTGCGTCTTCAGATCATCCTCAGTTATCTTTCCCTGACTGTCGCCAATAGCTCATTGCGCCAGGGCTATAGAGAATAGAAGGGCTAGTTCACTCCGCTCTTAGAGCTGAAGCTACGATTTCCCTCCTCATGACGTCACTGTGTCCCCAGATCTCGGAAGATCGCACGCAAAGATATTATGATAACTTTGAGTCTTTCTCCTTGTAAAAGTAAGTTAGACTTTTTCTGGTTATTAACTTTCAAACTTTGCGTAATTAACACATTATTTTCATTCATAAACATAGTTTAAAAAAACTTTCTTGGCCATTATATTAAAAAAATACCATTTTAAACTTAAGAAAATATTTTACTAGTTGGCGAAAATGACACTATAAATACTTTATTTTAAAAAGTTCAGTTTTAATTTTAATTATTAAGAAAACTGAAACCATATATCGACCCTTTTTTTATCATTCTATTATTTAATAACAACAAATGTCATACTTTTTATCATTATTAATGTATATTAATATATTATAATATTAATACATATTTATATTAAATATTTAACGAAAATAATTTAATTTAAGTAACAATAATTAATAACAATAGTTGTTTTTCAATATAAACTTATTTGGTTGATCTCTTCTTATAAACTTAATATAAAATACTTCTTATAAAATTACAAATTCACTTTG